>NW_015151381.1:305183-322694 GCF_000732505.1 Cyprinodon variegatus | reverse complement strand
GGAGGAGTGGGATTAAATCTCTGCTGCTTTGTGGCAAACCTCATCAAGAACTACAACACAAATCTTATATCTGTAATTGCAAAAAAAGGTTTTATTCCAAATACTAAGTTTGTTGGTTTTGAAGTTGCTAATCAAGTGCCTATAAATATTACAATGGGATGTTCTTGATTTTAGTTTTTAGATTCCGTTACTCATAGTTGAAGAGTAGCTATTATGAAAACTAAAGACTTCTTTATGATTGCAATTGGGAAAACCCTAAAAAAAGTGTACCAGATGCTTACCATGAACCATATAGCATGACTATATATATGTTGTGATACCATTTAGCATCAACACTGTTTCCTGATTTTACTAACTTCTAATGAGGAAATTATTTGCTATTTGCTTCAAAGTACCTATTTTGTGATTAAACAACAAAGCATTTATTAAAAAAAAAAATCTATGCAAAATACTGGAACACTGGCTGAATTTTTGGTACTATGCTGTATGCTGTTTAATGAAAAAATAAGATGCAACAGAGTTTGATATCTATACAAAAATAACAGTGGGAAGCCAGGCAGGCATATACAGCAGCACTACATTAAAGCAGGATAGACCACTCAGACTGGGTGGAGTATCATTGACATTTTCTTTGAAGCAAGGCTTAGGTTCACTATCTTAACAAGATTGGAAGTGTTTCCTCATTTGCTAATTTAGAAGCTGAAACATAATTTCAGCTTCTTTCACTTTAAACTCATTCTCATAATTTGCTGATGGCCTGTCTAAGGAGCAGATGCACAAGAGTCATAATTCAAAAATGGAGGAAAACTCGAACAGTTGTGCAGATATGCTAGTGTACCAAAATTGCTCCAGGATGTCACCAAATCTTATGTTGGGTTAAGAGTTTGTAATAAAAAAAAAAAGAAAAGAACTGAGCAAAAATGACAACAGTTGGAGAATCCAAGGCAAAAAGCCCTGCTGACCAAAAGCAATACCCAGAAAAGGCCCATCTCACATAAAATGAAAAACTTCTTACAAGACTTTGGTTGTTTAGACTTGCAATGATTGATGGTACCAAAAGATATGTTTTCAACTTGATAATCCAGAAGGAGCATATCAGGGCAGCTGTTTGTGACCTTGAGTCCATGTAGATTTGGAATATGCATCAGAACAATGACCCAAAGATAACAAGCAAATCAAGAGTTTTGAATGGTTTACAATCAGAGCGGAAAAGGTTTAAAGTTTTGAGAGGTCTAGTTAAAGCGTAGACTTTAATTCTATTAAGATCCTGCTGTTTGGTATTATAAAGATGATTCATGCTTAAGAACCCTTTAACTTAGCTAAGAAGGAGCTTTTACACAACAGTGTGAGAAACCTAAAACCTCTTATTGATGGGATAGCCAGGCATTATGTTTAACCTTCACTTTATATTTAGGCCCGAGCAGCGAAGGCTGCAAGAGCCTATTGTATTTCGAAAGTTTCTTTTTTGGTTTGGATCAGGGTTTTTTCTCCAAATTGATTAAATTAGGACTTCAAACTGCATTTTGTTTGTACTCAGGTTAACTTTGATGCTAAAATGTGTTTGATGATCTAAAATAATTAGATGTGACAAATCAAATTAGGAATAAAATTATCTCTGAGTAGTCATATTCGTTTTCACAGCACCATAAATAATATCAACTCCAGGCAAGAGACAATGAGCCTACAGAAATGGCCAGTAGCACTTTACTAAGTTCCTAAAGTCTGCAGCACACATAAAGTAATTACCTCAAGACTTCCTAAAAGAACTGCAATGACAACATGAGGTTTCTGGGTTCGACTGGCACACTGAGCCACTGTGACTCAGCTTTTTGGACCCTCCCTCCAACCATGGCTCACCTACTCTGGCTCCAGACTGAGCCCAATCTGGGCCTCACTCTCTCCTACACTGTCACACTTTTGCACTGAGCTATCTTTTGACCTCAGAGCAAACTGCCACCAGCTTGTTTGACAGCTAAAAGTGGTCCCTACCTACTCAACACCATCAAACTTTAAGTGGACCTCTCAGGAGTTTTAATCTGTAAATCTTTCAGATAATGCTGAATTCCTCAGTCGATTGGAGCCTGAAAGAGCCCTTGTGACTCATTCTCACAACACCTGTCTAGAGTCATCCTCCATTTTTGTAGATGAGATCACAAAGAAAATGGAACAAATAAATATCAAATGTCTTGAGTTTTAGAAATTAGGTAAGGGGCTAGGCGGTGACGGAGTTTTGCAAGATGTTTTTGCCTTAAAGCCCAGTTTTCAACTGTTATTTGACGTACTTTATCATTACAAAAATATTTTTTTATTCTTTTTTAATGTTGCTTCTGTAAGTTTAAGTAAGTAAGTAAGTAATGTACCCAAACAAGTGGTATTGTTGAAACTTTTTCCTGTTGAAGCTGTCATTACACTTTTTATATAATAGTAAAGATGAGTTGGAAGAGAAAACTGCTGCTTAAACACTCAACTAAAACATGACAGACATACACCTGTGACCTCTCATGCTGTTGACGGTTGAAGCTGTTTATACCTACTTTCAGCGACGGGAAGATCCTCAGGTTTAGGCGCCAGGTTTACAGGCAGACCTCCAGCTGGCTGAGGAATGTTGCAGCCTGTGTTTCAGCTATAAAATTCTCATAATTACAGTGGCACTTACTCAAGCACAAAGGTGAAACAACCACCTCTTGAGGGGAAAATGATCAGTGCCTAATATTATGTCTGGGACACAGATTTACTCCTGTCCTTTGAGGCTGGTGGCGGGAGCAAGAATGTAAGAAATGTGTTAGTTCCCTGACCTCCACGAAGGTGAAGCAACAAGTTGACATCATTAGCAGAGGGGGGCATGTGCATACTTGAAGTCACATGGGCCAGAGGATAGTTGAAACAGGTCAAATGAGTTGGAGAATGACAAGAACATGCTGTAGCAATAATAAATCTGATACATTTTGTGTATCTCAAGATGTGAAATAAAAGAGCAACTTACAAATGAAAAAGAGTGAAATAAAGTTTAGTTTTAACGTTTTTAAAGAATGGCACCTTCTTATTAAATCGTCTCTACAAAAAGAGGACATTAAAACTTTTTTAAACCTTTGAATTTTCTCAGTTTGTTAGACCAGAAGCTCTATAAAGTCTCCTTCATTTTTTTGCTCCTTAATAAAATATTGTGCGATGAATATTTTTAGAAGTCACTTAATCAGTAAATTAATCTCAGTGTTAATCCAGCTACTTTGTAAAGGCACAGCAGTGTTTTGGTGATATATTAGTGAAAAAAAAAAGGATCATATAGATATAGAAGCTCAGCAGACAGAAAAGGGATATAGTTGCTAACCTACTAACACATAGCTTTTCACCAAAACTGACCGGCTGGATAAGGAGATTATAAATCAGGGGAAAGCACAATTTTTTTTTTATTCATTTGTTTCTTTATTTGACAGCTACAGTGTACATTTATTAACTTTTTGTAATAACAATTAGACTTAAGTTATTTTTCGTCAGCTATCACCAGACAGATGTTAACCTTCATTCCAAAAACAAGTGTTCAGTTAAAATACATACAATATAAGATTCAAATACATTATGTAAAAGATAGTGTAAAGAAACTTTCAAAAATATAAGAATCCATTGAGTCAGTGCTGACAGGATTGGTGATAAACAAGCCACTTCTTCTGAGGAACTGAGGAAGTGTTGAAAGTGGCAATTTCTGTGAGGACCACTGGTTCCACACTTCCCTCAGCGGGATCAAACAGTCTCCTCTAGTAGCTCCTCTGAGCAACAACAGGTCATACATTGACAAAATGTTCCAGGAAAGGAGAGGACAGACAATTTACTACTTTGAAAAAAAAAAAAACAGAAATGTATATTTATTTATTCATGTTTTGCCATTTCAGAAGTTAGTATTTTGCACAACACCACAGAGGTGGTATTGATGTGCTTTTCTATTCACCACTATAATAGTTTGCGTATTGTATACAGAGACTATAGAGACTTGAGTGCTGTTACATTTGGATTGGACCAGGTAGTAATACAATATTTAATATGTGACAAAATCATTGCATGCATAAAAACTTTGGTTGCTTGTATGCATAGTTTTTACTGTATAAAATGAAAGTTTTACCAGCTAAATGTGAAATTTCTTTTTGATCTGCATTTTAAATGTCAACGTATTATCAAGTTATACCCCTAAATATTTTAATTCAGGCACAATTTCAAACTTCCAAGTTTAAAAAGATGCCTTTGGTAACTTTAGAACAGCTACAGGGATACAGGAAGTAGTTAAGGTGGGAAGATCTGTAAACAGAACAACTAATAACGATTTTCTTCACATTTCCGCTTTTTCTGGAACAGTGGAACTGAAACAGTGAAAAGTCCACTTTGCAGTTTTTGTAAATCCATGTAGGGAACCCAGAAAACACGTGAAAGTGAGATATAATCTGATATGTCTAAAATGTTAACTCTTTGGCCTATATGTGAAATATGTTGAGAAAAACTGACACTGTACAGTATGCATGATTATGGCATCATCTTTACATGGGGATGCATTTCTTCAGCAAAAAGACACTCCTCATGATTGATTGGAATATGGATGGAGCAACATATAGGGCAATATCAAAAGAAAACCTATTGAGAATTAGGAGGGGTTTTGTCTTGCAGACGGTCAACAATACTTATAAGTATTACTAGAACTACAATGGAGAGGTTAAGATTATTTGTCAGAATGGCCCAATGAAAATCCAGATCACAATTCAAATGATAATCTGAGTTTAAAATATATTGTTTACAAAAAATGGGCAAAGGTTTAAATCTCATTATGTACCAACTCGTACTGTAAACCCTTACAGATGTAACTGCAGCAAAATGCATACCAGACTTTAGAAGTTTTCATGTAAATTTTTTTTTTTCATTTATAACTCTCCCTCCATTGAATAATATGCAGTCCTTTGCGCTCAGTTGGTAAATCACACATGTTGGTATTTAAAATCTAAATAATAAATTTGTGGAATTACTTCATGGTTCCCTCTATATATTCTCATTGTCATTTAAACTACAATTGTTTGACACGTTTTTTTGTTTTCTTAGTTACAATGTCATTATTACTCACTCAATGTCGATATACAAATGGCAGAGTGCTTATGGCAGATTGGAACATGGGACCTTGTTACTCTGACTGTTTTTTTTTTAGGCTAAGGGGAACCATTTGAGTCATGGAGTCAAACATTTTGAAAACGTGCAGCTGCACCAATCCCAAATTTTTGATAGGTCCATTCACAATAAATAAACCCTGTTAAAAGGGAGTTTTCCTCTCCACTGTCGCTACAAGTATGCTTGGTGTGAGGGATTGCTGTCGAGTCATTAAATCAATGCAATCAACTGGTTTTCTTTAGATAGAAAACTTTGAACCAATCTGACTGTATGATCTGGATTAATTGTCTCTGTAAAGTGCCTTGAGATGACATGTCTTGTGAATTGGTGCAAATATAAATAAACTGAATACAATAATTATTTCACAGGAATATGAATATTTTATCAGGCATGACAATTTTTTAAAAAAGTGCTTAGGAATCCACAATGTATTAAACCAAAAAAAAAAAAAGAAAAAAAAAATCACTGATATAGCTGAGTTATGATGAATATTAACAGAAAGAAAAAACAACTAATTAAGACATTCAATTTTTGATCTTAGTTTCAAATAAAGCTTAAAATAAGGTGACATATGAACAATGATTTAGAAAACCAAAAGCAACTTATTAAATATAAAAAGAGAAAAACCACAATTTTGGACATAACTGCCTAGTTTTTTGATGCAGTGCCTCCACTGAGTGGTGAAAGGTTGGAATTGCAGTTTTCTGCTTCACCCCAAAACATTTTATCAAGTACAACATCAGTATCTGAGACCATAAACCTGTCTGTCTGGCTGTTAGGTCTTATTAAAAGAAACATCTAAAGGCAGGAAGCTTTTACTCTTCTTGGCCCATGGCTTTTACTGTTGTATTCACATGCTTTTCCTGTTTTTCTCCCACCACTGACCAATACAACAATGGTAGGAAGAGTTCCACTCTTTGTCTAGACGGTGCTCTGCCACCTGTGAAGTTCCTAAAACAGAAACTTTAACATATGACTTGTCTAAATGGGGTTAAATATTCTGTTAATGTGAATGAAGAGCTGTTTCTGATTTCTGATCTTCAGGATTGGCTCGTTAGCAGCGTGCTCACCGAATGAGACAGAACCAATGCTTGGATTTATTAACTGTTATGTGCTAAATGTTATACAGACCAAAACATGACTTTCCTTTCAATATAGTAACTAAACATCATTTGACAAGAAATTGTTGTGTAATTGCTCTTTTTTATCAGTAGAGGGCAAAATCACACAAAAAACCAGACCTCCACAGCAAACGGCAATTAGAATGATACTTAAACTAATCTAAAAAACTATCTGTTACAGGTATCATATTTAAGACAAACTACAAATGATCAAAACACAGATTTTACTCTAAAGGAAACTGTAAGACAACCACAACAGTGGCTTAAAGCTTTTCAGGAGAGCAGTGATAAGAGAAGAAGCAATGTTTTTGAAAAGATGGTTGGAGCAAATAAACGAAAAAACTACCTAAGACTAGAGACTGGGTAGAAGGTATACTACTTTCTGGCAGAAGAATAACCTAAGACATTGAGGCAGAGCAACAGAAGAATGTTTTTTTTTGTTCAAGCCCATGAATGAGTTTTCTGTTCAGAACTATATTTTTAAATAGATGACCATGGATTTCCTTCTAGCTTAAGCTGAGATATTTTGCAAAGAGGAGGGGACAAAAGCTTCAGCTTCCAGTTGTAAAAAGCTGGGAGAAACATATCCCCCGGACACTTGCTGCTGTAATTGCAGTAAAGAATCCTTCTCCAAAGTACTCACTTGGGTGCAGATATATGACTCTCCACCCACTTCACAATTATACATTACTTTGCACTGATTAACCCTAACCCTTGTTCACTAAATCTCACAAATAATATTTCGAAGATTGTGGTTATAGCATCCCTAAATGTGAAAATGTCCTTAACACTTTTTTCAAGTTTGTAATTTTAAAATAAGATGTACTTTTTGAAAACTAGATAAAAAAAGCAACTAAATCTTTCTTTACAGTCTAAGAGTTCATTCTAATATGCCCTAATTCTAATATATTCGTCCAGGACAGAGTATTCAGGGTGTGGATATGACATTTTCAAATCATTCACTAAGAGAAAATGTCAATTATGAGGGTTATTTATTTAAAAAGTGACTAAGTTCAAAGAGTATGAGACCTGGGAGATATGAGCAACACATTGCTTTCTTTGAACTCTATAGACTCCTTTGAGTAATTTGTAATCTGACATTTGACTTGACTGCTGCACCACACTGGCTGCAAATTTAGTGTGAACAGCTAGTGTGTTTGTGTGTGCGTGTGTGTGTGTGTGTGTGCGTGTGTGCATATGTGTGTAAATGAGGGAGAAGCAGTGTCAAAAGTAGGTAGAGGGTAGACTTTCTGGAGCCAGCTCCTCCATGCCCTCTGACTACCTGTGACTGGTGAGAGCAAACTTGTGTCTCAGTACAGACAATGTAAAATGATTGGCAATGAGACAGAGAGATAAAGAAAGAGAGATGAGAGGTGAGACATGGAAGAGGGTGCAAAGTGTGAGTAAGAGGAATAGGACCAACCAAAACAGACAAAGAAGAAGGTGGATGAAGTGATGGCAGGGAGAGGGAGCAGAAAGTCTTGCCCTGAGGCGTTGTTTCTCTGTCTGGGCTCAGTGCAGAGAGGCCGACAACAGTGTCATGCACAGCTGAAAGCGTTCACCAGCAGCCAAAAAGAACATCTGGATTTCACATAATGAAATGCAGCAGGCTGCAGAGTCTTCTCTGTGCACAAAATACAGTTAAGAATAATCACTGATTGTCAATCACCGGCATAAGCACAATGTGTTTTCTTCAAAACTCCTTTCACTTGTACATGCATGCAAAAGTGCAGAAAGAAAGCCCCATTTTCATATTTGAGCATTTTTACAATATCACAGCAAATGGACAGTATCATTGATCAATACCTTTTTGCCAACAAACAGACTTAATTGTAAATATAATATTCCAGTAAGTCAGAAATCAATAATTTTGTGGATTTATTTGCTGGTTCAAAAATACACCACCAACTCACACATACACCCACTGCCAAGCTGTTGGACGTATCCTCCACTTCTTCCCCTCCCTTTTCAACAACCTTGCACAACACCCATGAACGGTGCTCAGATTACACATTTGCAGGTTGAAGCTCTCGATTGCTCCCCGGGGCTGCAAGGAGGAGAACGTATGAAAAGAAGAAAACATTTAAAAAAGTATACATATGGGGGGGATGGGGGGTAAATGCACTGAAGGGTTGTTTCCTGCCATATAGGGTCCTTCAGTCTAACCTTATGCACCTGTTCTAGAAACTCAGTGTAGCTGGAGAATGATTTGGAAAGAGGGACGTGTGACACCTGCATTGTGGCCTGAAACCAGCTGGGAAGAGGCCAGGGCAAGTGCAGTATCCTTTCACTCTGTGCACTTGACGACCCCTGCAGCCTCAAGTTAACCTTACATTGGCACATATGTGTATGCTATGAGTTATTCTCGCCATTATTTTTGCCCAGCTGCAAAATCCTAGAGGGTAATCGGGGAAGTGTGTAAAAAGGTTGGTCATGGGTATCAGTCTGGAGCGAATATGACTTGGGTTTTGGCACGGTTTGTAATAAACAAAACAGATTTTTTAGTATTTAGAAGTAAAGTGGTGCAAAGTAGAGACTGGAGATAAAGTGAAGGCAGTTATATTGAGACACGTGTCTATATCAATATTGAATCACTTCCCCTGTCTGCTGAATTTATTTTAGTGTAATCCCTTTATTGGGTGTACTTAAACCCTAACATGGAGCACTGCAAAAAAGTTTCCATATTTCTTAAATTTTTCCCTCTTACTTTAGATACAATTAAAAACTTCAATGTATTTTATTAAGATTTATTGCTTGGGACCAAGTGATGTATATTCATAAAGAGAATGGAAAAACAGAAACAGTTGTCCAGCTCAATTGAACTGGATTAACAGTGTTAAGTGTTGTATTAGGACATTTTTTTGACAGATGCCAAATTGGATGTAATCTGAACCTTGACTTGTATATAACACATGGATATGCTTTGATTAAGGACATTGCATTATATTTCTAGGTGTTTGTTTAAGGTTGCTGCCTTGGTGTCCACCTCCTTATCTTTCCGCCTTTCAGTTCACTGTTTAAGTCAAAGATCCCAAATAATTAGCTCCACATTTTTTGTGCAAAAAAAAAACATTGCATGTACAATAAATGGGCAATGGACAACAGATGCAAAACCAGTGTGGTTCTGATTTAAATGAGAATTTTTCATGCTACTAACAGTTTGGGAGTGGGCCACAGAGGTAAAAGTAATACGGTATTTGAAAATAATTTAAAAAACGGGAATAGTAACGATTATCTATAGCGCATTTTACATGTAATCTCAAAGTGCTACAGACAAAAATTATGAAAAAGTTATTTGATTTAAGATGATGATATCATTTCAGATGAAAAAAAATAAAAGTTTACGTCAAAATATTAAATAACAATTTTAAATTCTGGAAAAGTTGACTTTGTCAGACCCCCCTAATGCAGAGATGGTCAGACTTAAAAATAGATCTATAACACCTGAATTTAGCTCTAATAACTTCTGTTTGACTCAAAATATTAGAACAGAATAGAATATAATAGAACATAATAGAAGATCCCTTTATTGTCCCACGTTGGGGAAATTGTGGTGTTACAGCAGCAGCAAAAGGTTATAGCAGAAGTGGTCACACAATGTGGACCTTAGAAAAGTGTATAAACTAACGGAATAAGTGACAGTGTTAAGAAAATAAACAAATAAAATACTGTTCTGTACAGTATTGTTACTCTATAAATACTCTGTATCTGGAGAATAAATAATCAATAAAAGTTCCAAACCATGATGGGTCTATAGAAATTCAGTGCATGGTACAGAGCAATTAAAGAAACATTAGGTGTAATATAAAATCCTGCTCATTATAAGATTCACAATTTCGGTGCTTTTTCTAAAATATCAACTGATATGATCTGATAAATGTCTCTCTGAAAGGTATTCAGACTCAAAAATGAAAATAAAATCAATTGGATTTTACCATTTATATGGACATAAGTATTCAGAATAAAATGGTACATTGGACAAAAAATGTGCCATGAAAACATGGCAGGTAGAATATGCTGACTAGCATCAAGCCGTTGGAAAAAAGCTTTATGTAATGTTGACTCTGGTCAGCTTCCCCCATTCATAATAACTTGATTCAGACAAGTGTTTACATTTATGCTGAAGGGTTTGACCAATAAACCCCTTTCAGACAGATTATAGTTTCATTCTTAACCGAGCAAATAGAATCAGAATATTCCCATTCTGATTGTTAACGTGACACAATTTTTTTTTTTTTTATGATTAATTGGTTTCATGTCAATCTATCTATTGCTTACTTGATAAAACATCAGAAGAAGTGAAAAAGATTAAGAGCTATTACTACTTTGCAAGGCATTGTGCTGCATGAGTGCAGTGAAGAACCTAAAAATAAGAAGTGGTATAAAAGGGACTTTAGGCATCAATGAGTGGCAGTGCACTGTTCTTCTCATTTCTCTTCAAAAACAATCCCAGTCCTGTCATAGAACCATGGAGCCCCATCGGTCTGGAACATGATCCCTCCATTTTTGCTTCCAGAGGTGCCTGTCTTGCCAATAACCCTCAGGAGGGAAAGCTGCTTTTATATCTAACTATGCTTCTGTACCACACTACACCATTCAGGATCTGCGTTTCACTCCAGTCATCAATTCAGACAAGATGATGAGCAATCTCCCCACAGTCGAATCACAGTTTGTGGTCTTGATAACATGTTTTCATCACAGTCCTGTCCCTGGAGGGAGCTCTGCGTATCCATCACATCAATCATAAACGAAGGGATATAGAGACAGTTCTGTGTCTTGTGTTTTTCTCTCCTATTCTCTCTCTTTCCTTATAAGAAAAGCTGCATGACCAAATCATCAAAACTGGTAAGTGAAGCGTAGAGCTTATTATCCTTCATTGCCTCCGTCAAGAACAGGAAATGAACTAAGAAGGGCTAGAGGCTGTTCCAGGGCCTGAAATCTCCACGGGGTTCGCACAAGTGTGATTACGCGACTTGTTATACCAACTAAGCAAAACACAATTACCCAATTTCTTAAACGGCATTTATGTAATAGGATACATTTGGTTTTAATTTGTAGAGGTTAGCTTGAAGAAAAACACCTAAGTGTGGGTTTTGTGACTTTCCTTCTTTTTTTGCTTGTTTTCATTCACATGTCAAGATTTGTTCACTGACTGTGAGACTCGTGTCTAGCAATAGTAAACTTTACATTTCTGTGAAATAACCAACACAACTTTATTCCATCATATCAAGTCTTATGTGAGAGAGCAACAACATTAAATAAATGTGAAGTTAAAGCTGTTACAACTGCAGCTCTTTTGAATTGTTCCAATTTTATACATCTATAAACAGAATTTCTTTTTAATTATTCTGTGCAAAGTAGCTAAACCTAAGTCAACTTGTTTTTTTTTTTTGTAAATGTTAGTGGGTTTTTGTTTTTAATTAAAGGGGCTGAGTATCTGTCCTAAAAAATTATTTTTCCTGCTTCTTACAAACATTTTATATCTAATTTATTACACAGTCTTTGCAGAACCTTTGCATGCTGATAGGGTAATTATTATTTTATTGGTGTTTTTTCAGACTTGCTCCATATCAAGCTCCATCTGTCTAACTAGAACTGAGCAGCGTCCCAGTCCCTGCAGAATCCCCATAGAATAATACTACTACTACCATGTTTCATTGTGGGGATTGTGTGCTCAGAGTAACAAATGGTAAAGGGTAAATGAACTGTTGCTTTATAGCTCCTGTTATTCTTACTGACCACATTCCTAATTTTCAGAACAGTATGCACCTTAGAGTTAATGTGCCTTGCCCAGAGGCACAGCGACATGTAAAGTGAGAGGAATGTCAATCTCTCAAGGTGTAAAATGACAACTCTTTAGTCCAAAATGTTTTAGTTTTGTTATTATGCTAAAATGAAAACATCTAACACAATTTACCACTTAGGGGTCGCCTTGGCAGTTGGTTGCATTAATTTTTTTAGGGTTATTTTCTGTAAAGGGGGATGAATATCCATGCAGGGCAAAAACAATTCTGAAGATCACATACATGCACAACTTTAAGCTGGTCCCTAATGTAATATCCCTGTGAAATACATTAAAATTTGCAGTTTTAAAATAACCAAATCTAAGTAAAATTCAATAATATAAATATATATGCCAGACGCTAAAAGTGACTGACAATAGAATGCTGATATTAAGCCCAAGCAACCTAGAAAGGTTGCCATAACTGTATATAAACATGTCCTCATAATGTTTCCTTAGACTGACAGGGCTGTCATGAGGCATTACAGCTTACTACAACATCTCTTTTCTTTTCTACCTTTCTGCTTCTCTCAAAGCAATCTCCTTCTGCTTTCAAGACCTTGCATCCATGTCACTATCCATTAAATGAGTTCTCCTTCATTCTATCCTTTTACTTTGGTATACCTCTCAGAGTCCTTTTCAGTTAAACTCCCTCCTCCTCCCTCTGCTTTAGCTCTATAGTTGTTGTGAGACAAGGCGGACTCTGTCTGAGCACATCACTTGTGTGAATATGTGCACGACGACGTGCATGCTCCTAACTGTTGATATCCATGCACCCCATCATGCTTTGTGTGTGCATGTGTATTTAAGCACGTCTGGGTTGAGTCTTGGGGGCAGTCCTCCTTTGTCCTCCCAACCATCTCTCAGAGATGGATGTGTCTCCAGGGAATTGGCCCCAGAAGAAAAGCACCACTAGTTCGCTCATATTAAATTCTGCTGAGCAAATACAATCTACCAGCATGTTTCCCCTCCTCCTCCTCGTCCCTCTCCTTCTCCTTCTCCTCCTCTCATTTTCTTTTTTAGAAGCAGGCCAGTCATATCTGTGTTTGTGTGTGCGTCCTTCATAATAAAGAAAACATATTTTAGAGCAGTTTTCAACTTTTCACACACAAACATATTTTTAAAACCTTGATGTAAATGTGTTAACTGTCTAGCAGGCAAGTCATGCATGTAGGAAACAGTCCAGTTTTTTTGCTTTCAATCTCGCTACTTCGCTTCAGCTGTATTTTTGGCCACCAGCCTAAGCTTGTGGCTGCCTCCTTGTCCTGCTTGAGGGCACTAGCTTATGTGGAGTCATAAAAATGAGTGCTGGCTCATAATAACAGCTCCTCTACTGTGTCCTAATGTGTCCACTTGCCTAACTCCGAATCCTCCTCTCCCCACTTCTCATACCCGGCTTAAGATTCAGCACCTGTGGAGCCCACCCCACCCCTCCCTTATTTCCCTCTATCCAGACTTTTTCACTCCCCCTTCCTTTGGCAGGATGCCTGATGCAGACACAATCACAACTCTTTGCGTGAGAGGGAGTGCCTCAGTCTGTGAGCTCAACTTGATTTGTGCGTGCAGACACACACGTGTATTTCTGAACAACTTAGATAACAAAAAGTCAGACTTTTATCATAACTGAACTTCAGTTTGATAATGATTCAGATCTATAAGCACTGATATCTAAACCTGCTCATTTGGGAAGTTTCTCATTCTTGTTTGCTACTGGCCTGCCACAACTTCTTGTTAGTCATCACACATACCGGTTTATGCAATCCATTCTGATGTGATTGTACAAGTAATGGGAGATTTTAATAACCTTGCACCTGCTGTCTTGTAAACGGCACAATAAAACAGGCAGGGATGTAAAACTTTATTTCCACATCCTCATAACTAAAGCCAAGCAGCTCTTACTGACCCCTTGTGCAAGTCATCTTGCCTCAATTCCCTGTCATAGGCTCACAAAAACAGCCAGCTATCACTCGCAGGCATTGCCCCAAACACATGGTTTTAATAGCCTTTTCGCCTTCAACCCACTTGCTTTGCGTTTCTGTATTCACACGGAGGAATATATATCACAACATTTCTTAATAGGAAAATAACTTTATGACTATCGTGTCATGGCGGTGTGATGGAGTCCCACTTTGGATGGGTTCACACTTCACAGCATGTGGCATTGATTTGAATGATCTGATCCAAACACCAAACAAGCAGTCCCTCAGCCTTTGCAGTAATGCATCTCTGATGTTGCCTCAAGATCATCTACTGTTTCCACTGCCCCTTCCTTCTTTTGGCATCAGGAATCATGTCTGGTTTTCATTAGCAGGAAAAAGCAAGCGGGGAATAATCCTCGGTCAGTCAGCTGAGTGCACAAATGATTTTGATTCTAACAGATAAGATGAATCTCAGAATCTTTTGGGGTTATTTGTTTATTAAAGGTATAGTGGAGGATGTGCTTTTTCAGGTTGGATCATTAAAATAGTTGTTGGTCCTCATAATTGTCAATCATTCTGGTTATATTTTTACGTAAGGACGCCCTACTTGCTCGTCCCCATTTTCACCTACCGGTGGTGAGTCTGACATCGTGGAAAAATTGCAAGTCTTCTTTGGAAAGTAAGCTTGTGTGTTCCTAACAGCAACTTTTAAACAGGGCGAGTCTTTACAAAAATTTGCGAAAATCCTACACAATACCTTTAAGCTTGAAAAGAGTGTTAGTGATTTAAACTCAATTCAATTCAAAAATACTTTATAAATGTCAAAGGGAAATTAAATGTTGCAGTAACTCATAGGGTTTTTGTTTTTTCTTGCACCAGATCTGGAGACGCCTCTGACTGAAGACACTTTGTTGTTGTCTATTTTCAGTGTCTTCTAAAAATATCTATACCGCTTAAAAATGTTCACATCTTCCCATGTTCCAACCACAGACTTTTGTTGTTGTTGTTTCAGTGAGCCAACATTTATCGTTTAGCAGAGGTGTTTTGGACCAACTGAAGGAGATATAGACAAAGCTGTCCAACCCAGACAAAAGACAGTTGCAGTGATTGATTTTGCTTATTAACCTGAGATCACAAAGGCTGGATTTAGATGCAGTCTTAAACTGTTGTCAAAGAACACTTATAATCTCCTGATAGCAAGGAAAACACACACTGCATAATTGTGCAGGTTCTAAGATAGAGCCAATGGATCACCATACACAGCACGGGAGATTTATCTTTTATTTCCATGAGTTGGACCTTGAAGCTGGACAGGCTGTGATCTACAAGCTGCTGACACAGAAATCCAAAAAACACACAAATGACTCCTCCTTCTTTTCCAGCAGTCAGAGGAGAGTAGATGAAACCACAGTCCAGAGAAAAGTTCAGAGAAGAGGTGACCTCACTGGCTTTGCTACAAATCTCTGAAGGCTGGACTTGAAGTTCTGGCTGCATTTTTAGGGTCATAATTTCTGCTTGAGGGTGATCATCCACCCCAGTCAGAGGTCTTTTAAACCATCCGATGAGTTTTATTTATGCATTGCTCTGTATTTATCTTCAGTCATGCTCTAGTCAACTTGGACCAGCTTCCTTGTCCCTGCAGGAGAAACAGGAAAGAGGTCATAGTCTCTGCTGGAGAAACACATCCCTGTCACCTTTTGCATCTTGATTAAAATGTTAGAGTTTGGTCTCACCAATTACCTCATATGCTTTGTGTTTTCCACATATATAGGATACTGTGAAGGAAATTTAGTACCTTTTCCTGCTTCTAGCAACTTTTAACATGTATCAGGTTTCTTCAACAGATTTTTCCACCTCTGTTAAACATCTTAGAAGTTGCTGTAGGGATACCATAGGTAGGCCATATTTTTTCCATTTTCTGATGACAGATTGAGCAGTGCTAACTAAGATGTTTAAAGCTTGACATATTACTGTTTTAACTTCAACCCTTGGTTTTGATGAATAGGTTTCACACCAGTCCTCCAACTAACCTCTGTGGCCTTTAAAGTGCAGTTCTATATACTTTTGAAAGCAATTAGATTTAAAAGCATGAAAAAGTCCTGTTAGGTTTATCAAAAAGACAAACAAAGTTCTTACTGTCTAATTTCCACAGTTTAAATGCACTACTTTGTGGGGCTACAATAAAATCACAATAAGAATAACTCAGGTTAGAAGTTGTGATGTGTTATAATATGAATATCAAAAGTATTTTTGCAGCCTTACCTGGTTGAAATTAAAACACATTCTTTGAAAATGAGAATATTTTTTTTTATCACATTAAGGTTGACAAAACTAATAAGATAAGGTTTATTTTTTTATGTTTTGTGTTTGTATGGTAAGCACTTCAGAACATGTGTTATTTTCAAACAACTAATTACTACCACAAGAGACAAATACCACAAGTGACCCCCCTCATCATGTGACCAAGAAGCAATTTAAGCAAAACATGAAAAGATGAAGACCAGAAATTAAATCGGTGCACCTCCATCAAAAGGATCTGGGATGAGATAGCTCTTCTTGACTCACACTCTCTGCTTTATTCTTAATCTCTAATTAGGCAAATGGAAAAGAAAATAACAAATACCTTCCCTTCCAATGCCATATAAGCACTGAGACATTTGTCATCCTGCAGCACAGAGAGCATTCTGTAATAGCTTTTGTCTGACACAAAAAAAACAATAACATAGTGTGTTTGGTTATCTTGCTGCAGAAAGTTTACACACAAAGACTCAGCAGGCGTTGCCAAACTTTGTCAACTGGCTTGTTTCCAGTGGAGAGATCTTTACTCCAGATCCCCTCATTCCCAAGCAGTAAATAGCAAGTACTTCTCTGTAGCACTGCACCACCTGGAACCCCCCGACCCCCCACCACCCTCCCGCTGAGAGAAAGGATTAAGGTTTTTAAAACAAACGCCTTTGGCCAAAAGTGTCCTAATGAGGATTACTGGCCAGTGCAATGTGCATCCTACTCTCACTTTGTCTGAATGTGATGTCAAGCTTATGTGAATACGATGTGCATATTAAATGTGTTTACAATAATTGCGGACCAGACTTTAGTTTGTAGTAAAAGTTCCATTATAAATTGAAACAAACAACATAGTAGTATTGACTAAGCAGTAGAAGAAAATGAGATTTGTATGCAAAATACAGCTGAGGCTACCAATTTTACTTTACCAATTATGTCATCATATGTAATCATGATAATATCTTGAATATATATATATAGATCCTGGGGTAAAGGAGACCACACAAATATTTTTTGATTAAATAATTTTTTTATATTAAATTATACTAAATAAATAAAACCTGAAAAGGGTATATCCGAAATAAAAAACCAAAACAGATTAATGCAAAACCCATAACTAACCAGAAATAAGCAAAACAAACCTAACAAAAGCCAACCAAAACATACAAACCAAACCAAATTGGGTTCTGAGGGGGAAAAGGAAAAAACCCCCCATCTGCGGCATCCTTAGCAATTTTAAAGCAGAAAAAAAAAACAAAAAAAAAAC
>NW_015151381.1:297532-304889 GCF_000732505.1 Cyprinodon variegatus | reverse complement strand
TACACATATACATGTATGCACTCTCAAACAGCCTGTTGTACACACAATCTGCTCTTTGTAATCGACAGAACTCAATCAGTTTGTACAGCTTAAAATTTGCACTGTAATCTTTTCAGATTGCTTGCAACACGCCCAATTTACATGCAATTTGGTGCTCTTTATTTGGAATCTTTGAAGATCAAGCATTAAGATGGCAATAATTACTGCAGTTCTCCAACAGTAAGTGAACTGTTTCACTTATCACACTTTTTTTGCCATTTCATGCAGTATTTTGTTGCTTCTATCATCACTCACTATAAAGAAAATTGTTGCAAAACTTAAAGACCACAAAGTATTGACAGTTGACAAAAATAGTTATTAAACAAAAATATGAGATTTTTTTTTCTTAATGGGAGATTGAACCTTTATATATTTATGGTCTGTCTTTTTGTTATCTCTGTAAGTGTGTTATTGCAACAGAGGTTTGACTGCTGGTGCCAGCTGTAAACAGTAGCCCCTCATTAGCACTATTTTCATGTGACCAAGATGCACCGCAGGGACACACACATAGGCACTTTAAACGGTTGCATACAAAATTACACGTGCACGCACACACAGCACATGACCAGATGAAGAGGAACCATTGTTCAGCATCACAGGACCTCTTAACACATACACACACACAATTCTCCTTTTACCCTGCCATTTGTGAAACCAGCAGAGTCGTCCTTGTTTTAATATTCTGTGGCTTACATGCTTCCACATGCTTCCACTGAATATAAACACACAACCCCTCTGTCTTCATCATTGCATCTATGGTTTCTGTGTACGTGTGTTTCTAGTATAAAAGATATCAGTGTTGTGTGATACGAATGCATACCAAGATCTGAAATGCACAAACGAACCCCATTTTCCCTCCCATTTGCCCTATGTGCTCCTGTTTGGCCCAGTGTGATGACGACTTGTGGAGCTGTCAGACTGTGGCAAGTAGAGACATTGGCAGGTCATTAGCCTGCTGATCCAAACCGGGTGAGGTCAAACTACTAACCCCCAAAGTCTGGGGTCTCAACACGACCTGCGTTTCAGAGGTCAGGGGGTCATGAGGATCGGGGCGTTAAACTAGATATCCAACTCTCTTCTCTTTCTCTGAGCAGAGCAAGACAAACAAGATCAATGATGATTAATGGGCTAAAATATATTTGTAACCCATAATTTGACACATGTTCTTGGACAGCTTTTTTCTTGGTTGGACATTTACCACTTTCATGCTTTCTGTTGTATGCATTTTAATCTAATATATCAACATGTCTTGAACACAGACTCACATGCTTCCCCACCCACCCAGTCAAACACAACAGGAACACGTTGTTGTAATGCATGCTATTAAAGTGTCTTAAAAGTGTAAGCAGTGGTGAATTCTAAGGGAATTATCCCCATTGTTTTGGAATTTACCTTATTTGAGATCATGTGATACATTGGTCCTGTTGACACCTCCAGTTATGTAAGCAAATAATTAGAAGGTCCTAAATTGCAACTTAATTAAAAACTTAATAACCTAAAGAGAAGTGTACACACTCAAGGTTTTTGAAGTGCAATGCATGGTAACCGTTTCTGCAGTTGCAGTTAGTGGTTGCGCATATTAATCTTAGAATAACAAAAAGAAAGAGAAGCAACTCAGCAGCACTCTGAGTTTGAGGTGACTGGTGGCTTAAGACAAAGTCACACGGCTGAAAAGACTTTGGTAACATCCTGACCATTTGTTGACCTCAGTGTTCTGCAAAAAGTGTTTCATGGAAAAACGTGTGGGGGCTGAGAGGTGCAAACACACTGCAAATACATAATAGCACACACATATATATAATTTTTATGATACAGAAAATAATGACCTACTTCTATTTTTTATTGTGAGAAAGCAGTTTAATTTGCCGTTAGTCATAACGAAAGTAAACCACAGTGTGTAGGCAGACCCGTCAGCAAAGAACAGTTGCCAATGACAGTGCTGCTAACGTCAGCAGGGTTATGTCATAACGCTCAGGAAAGGCAGTAGCAAAAAACAAATGCAGTAACCCTGCTTAAGCCTCGGTAGGGCACCAAACATGTAGTTTCAGACATAAAAGCAAGATTTCAGCAAATGGGCAATACATTGACAAAATAATGTTTACATATATAAAGTTTATATATATAAAGTTTATTTACAAAAAAAATAATGTTTTGAAAATAATGTTTTGCTGTGTCAGCGTTTTTTTGCATCATTTATGTTTTTGTAGTGGGTTTTGTGTTTGCAGCTTGTTTTTGAATTTGTAGTACATCTGTACTTAACTACTTACAATTTTCTATAATTGCAGAAAAAAAATGAGTAAAAAAAAATTAGTATGTAGAAAATACAGAAATCTGCCCTGCAACCTAAGGGTTGTTGGTTCAAACCCCAGCTCCAGCTTTTAATGTAATTTTGTCCATGAGCAAGACACCCGTATTGCCTACTGATGGTGATCAGAGGGCCTGGTGGCGCCAGTGTACGGCAGCCTCGCCTCTGTCAGTGAGCCAGGGCAGCTGTGGCTACAATATAGCTTGCCAAAATAAGTGCTAAATTGTGTGCTCCAACGAGTTAATGACTCAATGCAATGTAAAGCGCTTTGGTCAATTCTCCTTACTTGAAAAAGCAACATATAGGTAGAAGCCAGTTTACCATTTACCATGGCAGTGTTTTTATTTACACCATTCTCCTTTGAATGTGTTGTGTGAGTTACTCTAATTGATGGGTTTGCTAGCCCCTGGCATGTCTATGCAGTACGTTTTGTATATGCAGTGCATTCATGAATTTGTAGCACTTTTGCACCCTTTAACCACTGCAGAAATGCCATCATCTTATAAAAAAGCTATGTTTAAGGGAGGTAGAATATAGGGCTGGCTTTATTGACATAATGATGCTTGATAGGTATTCTTAAACTTAAAAATGAAGTTATTCTCCTTTGCTAGAATAAACTGTAGCCTTCAAATGTGCAGCTACTACTGGCTTAAGTATAAGGACTTCTGCAAACTAATACACTACTGCGCTGAGTATTTAGACTTCATTATTCAAGAAATGATCCTGCTATTTTGGTGGTTTTCATGTAAAGGTAGTTTGCTTTATATTTGTAATGTGACCCATTTCTTTTAAGAAATACTTTTAAATTTGTCACTAACGGTAATTATAATAGAAATGTCCTACTGAATTGTATCTGTACTCTTAACCATTAATGCGGTAAGAGCATTGCATTATGCATGGATATAAATGGCTTATTACCGTTACTTTTCAAAACCTTTGAAGATTATGTTGGGATGCAGAGCTTCCTTAAAGTTTTCATTACAGTTTTGGATTTTTTTTACATTTCCGGTTATTACAACTAAAAACTTCAATATACTGTAGTATGATATTATAGTATGAAGCCAAATTGCACATATGTAGCACTGATAAACACCACAAAGTACTTTACAAAGAAAAGATATTTTAATTAAAAATAAAATCATGATTTTCAATACATTGTTTTATAGACTAATAAGGGTAACATGTATAGTACTGTATGTATGTAAATGCAGATATATGCCATACTTTTTGGAGTTTTGTTGGTAAAACTTTTTGGAGATTTAGAACTTGTTCCTTCCAATTCATGGTAATGCAAAATTGTAATTTGGTATAATCAATCCAAAACAATACCAATAAAATACAATGAAGTTTGTGGTTGTCAAAATTTAATACAGCTATAAGGGTATGAATACTTCTAAAAGCAGTCGCAGATAATGCCTCAGAAGAAATACTTGTCTCAATTCCTCATCATTTACAGAAATCAGTCTGGCCACTTTAAGTTCACTAGTGCTTCTTAGTGAACATACAGCAGCTGTTGTCTTTTTGTTGCCGAGGTAGCACAAACACACACAGCTGTGTGAGCTGTGTGTAAAACCACAGATACTCAAGGGAAGTGCACCTGTGACACAGTGAGATTATCACCCCCCCCCCATGTCTGAGTGTCTAACCTGAGAACCACAATCCCGTCACAGTCCCCTTCACCCAATACCGTAAAATGTGCTCCTTTATAGCCTGTGTTTTTTTTTAGAGCAGCTTATAATGAAACAGCACCATTAAAAAGCAAAAATTAACTTTGAGAATGTTGCAAATTTTTTTTTTTTCACAACTCCTATTCTTAGTTTTTTTTTAATTATATATATATATATATATAACAGTGGGTTGCATTTGACAATCCTTGAGGGTATTGTATGTCTTGGTTGTGCTTTTCTGGGGCATAAAGTGAAAAATCACCTCAATTCTTGTAGAAACAAATATGTGTCACATTGTCATTTCCCCTTATGCACCATTAAGGCTTCTTGGCCTCCTGTGTCATAGTGATAAGTAATCCCCTGACACCTCTCGGCCCCTCTCAGAACAAAAAAGCCACAGAAAGGTGTCAGGCACCTGCCACGTGGTCAAACAAAGTACTGGTGTTATCAAATGTTTTAGGTTGGGGGCTAAATGAAAACAATCTTCTTGGCTGTACAGATATATCTATCTTCAAGATGAAGATACTTGTGTTATGGCAGACTTAGAGAACTTTAATGAACAAACAGCATTGTGAAGACCTCCTTGGTCTTCACAATGCTATTTGTTCATTAAAGTTCAGCAGCACAGCAACATATCAGGGGAAAAGGTGTGGGGATGCTTAAAGCAGAGTTACGTTACTAAAGAAATATCCTTATGCATATCCCTGAAAGGGCAACAGTATTACCATCAAATTGCACAAATTGTTATTACAAAAATAAATTTGCCTAATAGAAACACTGCAATTTAAAAACAAAACTCATGTTTTTATTCTTTAAAGATACGTTTTTTGTTGTCTCAAAATCCTTATATTTTGCAAAAATGCAATGGAAACATTTTTTTGCATCACACGAGTCATGTGATCTGCAATTGGACCTAACTGCCTTGTAAAAAGATGAAGAAGAAAACTAGAAGTTGTTGGAAGACGATGGCGCCCACAAGAGCTGTAGCTGATATTTCAGTCTGAAAAACTCACATGGAGAGAAAAGACAATTAGAAGAAATTTATTGATACAATTACTTTGTCTTTGAAGCTCAGACCTCGGCAGGAAACATAGCGCTTAATAGATAATGGAGATAGATGAAGTTGGTCAGTCTGTAGACTGCTGGTTAGTGAGACGGTATGCTGAGCTTAAATGGGAGATCCAGTGGACTGTGTGAGCTGATACTAGAGCTTCACTCAGGGACCTGGAAGATGGAAGTCCAGTTGGATAACACAGGTTGAGAGAACCTGTCAAGCATGAAACGACAGTGGAGAGGAAATACTCCCCGTTGGGAAGAAACCTCTGGCAGAACCAGGCTCAACATGGCGGTCTTCTGCCAGACCGGTTGAAATTAAATGCAGAATGCAGTAAGAGTCCAGGAGGAATGAAACCGTGATGAAGCTTTAGCTGCAATGGTGAGGAGGGGCTGGAGTTGGGTTGAAATGGGTCTTCTGAAAGAAGTCACACAGCGCATCCACAGCCTGCGCACTAGGAGCAGACAAGTTACGGATCGGAGGCCTTTTAAGATCAACTTTGGATGCCGATTGGTTTTCGTGTAGGTGTGGTTCAAAGCTGATTGGCTGTGTCACATGTGGATGTAGGAAAGCAATTAGTTTCTTCAGTTGAACTTCCACCTAGGCTCCATATCTCAGATGTTTGCATACCCAGAGGGGATCATCTGCCAAATATATACTGAATGTATGATGCTCAGAACCATTATCACACATCCCACCACGCTGGTGTTTGTTCCACTTCCATCAGAAGGAATTTTCAGCAACATCCCATCCAGAACAAAAGACTAAAAGCAGATAGTCCTTAAAATGACCATAGATTGTTCATTAGCTCAAGCTCAAGCTGCACTTTAGATAAATGCATCGATTTATATAGAAACATCATGCTACATTCCTATGCACATATTTAATAGTCCTTTAAAGAGTGTTTTTAGTTGCTCACATGTTCCTCCTGATATGCCTTATAATTGTATGTATTTTTTTTCTTTGACTATTTAAGGATTTCCTTAAAAAAAGTTTAAGATTCACTTTAAGTCATTTTTCTTTTCTCTGTCATAAGAAGAATTTTTAAATCTTGAGTGTTGCACAAGGATGGAAGTATAATTTTCTGGCTTATCTTTAGAAAATGCATTGACGAGCAATTCTGAATTGTTTATTATTTGCTGCAGAAGTCCAATCAACATTACAATAATCCTAAACACCAAACCAGACCTACGTTATATGTATTTTTTTTTCTTTTTTTTTACATCCATCCATTTCAGTTGAGCTGCACCATTTTCTTAAAAAAATGGGCAAAGGGTTTAGTTCTCAAAACTCATGCTAGTGTAATTGCAAAGGGTGATGTTCCTTAGTGTAACATATGGGGACCGGAAACATCAACTGTTTAAATCAGTATTCATGAAAAAAATAATAATAATAATAATTTTGCCTTTTTTGTACAATTGTATGTAATTTACTAGTGCATATGCTACATTCCTGTCTATTAGATAATTTTAAGGCAAAATACCATGAAATTTGGTGTTTGAGTATGATGAAATCTTTTTTCAGACACTGTATAATCCTTTAGTATAGAGCCATGATGAATTATATTATGACCACTGTGTGAAAAGTCGGAGGGGATGGATCTCATGCTTGCCAGGGTTAACCAGAGTAAGTATGTTACTCACATAACTCTCATGAGGCCTGGTAGGGATTAAAAAAAACATCTAGTCTCAGAATAAAGCACTGTCAACAATGGTGGTTTCACTGCTGTGATGTCATCAAAGGTCACCCTCTTTTTTTCCAAACAATCAGACCATCTCATTTGGTCACCTTTATTTATTTTCCTCAGCCAAATCAAAGGAAACAACCCAAACATGAAAAGTTGGTTTGTTTTAACAGTGAATGTTGGTTTATCACCTGGCCCTCCATTGCAACCTCATAAATGTAGTAAACACTGGTAACAGAGAAGTGAGTTAAAGGGATGTGGCAGTGAAGAGTGGCATAGGGATAAGTGCTTTATTTGAAAAGCAATGTTCTCCTTTAGCCAAACAACAGCCTGTTGAACATTAATCTAACTCTGTGCAAAGGCAAACACCCCCAGCTGTGGCTGAAGTCTGCATCTATCCCCTCGCCTGCTTATGGGTGTTACTGTATCATAAATCATCAGGGTGAACCCAGAGCTCATTAATAAAGCCCAGAGCAAGTTCAGGGCAACACAAAACAGCTGTTTGTGCCTGCTTGAATCCAACAGACTGATGGATTCTGAAAGATCAGTTTATGTTTGGAGTTTTTGATCATTTATATATAGATATATATATATATATATATATATAT
>NW_015151381.1:260151-297522 GCF_000732505.1 Cyprinodon variegatus | reverse complement strand
GAGAGAGAGAGAGAGAGAGAGAGAGAGAGAGAGAGAGAGAGAGAGAGATCAAAAACTCCAAACATTTTAAATGGTTTTTGCAAACTGACATATAAATGATGAGAGAGACTAAAGAGGCTATAAGAAGATATGGTGTTTTCAAAAGGCTAGATGACAAAACAGTGTTTTATGTTTACCTTTTGGTAACTACAGTTTCAATTTTTTGACATTAGTTGAAATGTAAAAATGTAGCAAACATTTATGTGCAAGGTGTGCTGTGTTAGACTGTTATAAAAGCCCAAATGGCAGGTTTTTATTTTGACAACATGGCTCTGTGCCAGAGAGCTGCATGGTGCTATCTGGGTAAAAATCCCTGACTGATATCTCAGTTTACAAAATGAAGTAACCTCTTAAAAATAGTCAGATGCAAAATTAACGGGCACTGGAGACATTTTCAATCATTTAAAATGCAAGACATACAGTATCTGATCAATCTATGATACTTGCTTTATATAGTGTAGCCTAAAAACAACCAAAAACACTTTTTTCACATTCCATTTCCAGTTTAAATTAAATGTATTCCAGTATAATTAAATTAAAAAAAATGTTAAACTAATTCTCTGAAAAGTGATCCACATTAAAATAAAAGAAATGTGTACAATAAGAGAAAAACTGGTTGAGGTGTTAAATTGCATATGATTTATAAATTAGCTAATTGATAAATGAGATAACTATTTAAAAAGAAACATTGATAGAAGAGTACCACAATATTATGTACCAAAGAAAAAATACTTCACGTAATCTTTAAGGTTGTGAACTATGACTGCAAAATATATATAAGCCAAAGGAAGAACATCTTATTTTGAAATGTGAATTCTAAAAGGCTGACCCAGGCATGCATATCTATTAATGTACTTTTTTGAAGTATCATTTTTGATTTCCTCAGGTTTTTTCTGAATTTCTTAAATGGTACTGGGCTTTTGTGTTCAGATATGATGTAGACACAACAAATAGCTCAGGAGAATAGATTTTCTTAAATAGGGCTAGTTAGGTGCAATGACTTAACTAAATTCCACACAAGTAGTCAGGGTCGTACATTTAAAAAAAAAGATACTGAGGTCCAGTCACAACAAAGATTTAAATAAAGTGTATTAAAGTGTTATTAAGTGTTATTAAGTTTTATTGATGTCCTGGTTGGACGGCAGCCTTCTATTAAGTCTCTCCTACAGTACCTACCCTACTTCTCTGTGTTTTCATCAAACAATTTTGTTCAAACAAAGTCCTGTAAAGATGTCTAACATTTTAACTAAATAACTAAACGTGGTTTTATGAGGAGTGAACACCTGTGAACTGTTATTTGGAAAAGATCAACATTGAAGTAGAATATTTTCAATAAGTTTCCTCTGTTAACTTTTACAGTCAGCTGCCCCATTTATTCTGTTTTTTATTTTAGTGGTAATGTAGGGAAAGCTGAACCCTTCTCTGAGACACTGATTTTGGTTGCCCAATATAGAGTTGCAGTGCCACCTATATTAACAAGCTGGAGCTACTCAGAGAGCCCAGCAATTGATAGATGTGTGAGCTGTCCTACTAACACTGACGCTAGTGATAGAAATACTATTCTTAGGCTCTTAGTTATAGTGACAGAAACATTTATATGGTGACTGATTGGTATTTAAAATGTAAAAACTTTTCAGCACATTATAAAAACTGATATTCCCATGGTACAGCCAGCAGATGGTGCACAACCATTTTTATGTCTGATGTTTGCAAACAGTGCAAAAATTATTTTGGGACTCATAAAGGACTACGCAAACACTATCAGAACAAATGTTTGGTGTTTATTGTTTATTTGACAGATGTGTATCTTTTTGTTTTTTTTATAGTTATAGCACTAGGCCTGTTTTTCTGTATGCTTGAAGACGTAAAAGAGCATATAGAAAGAATTTAAAACAGCATAACAAAAATATATCATGTAATGCTTTGGTATCTAGACAAAGTTTTCATATTTTATTTCTACTTATGTTGGAAAGAGTAATTACATTTTTAGATCACAGGGGTTATTAAATTCTGAGCTTTTTGTTTAAGTTCTCTTATGCAATCTTAAATGATTTTACATGGTAGTGCAACATTATTTTGGACTTGTGAAAATGTTGCTAACTCTCTTGAAGTATGGATGAATCACAGACAAAGAAAAGGGGAAGAGATGAAAGGCCAAATTGCATTTGAGATCCCTCTTTAGAACATCAAACAGAGCATTTCTCTCAGCAGTCAGCGGGGCTCCAGGGGGACGGAGTTGTAATTTCCTGGTAGAGAGGGGCTGGACATGTGGGCAATGCTCGGCCAACATCAAAGACGCCAGACCTCGAAAACCCCGACACACACACTCTTTCTGTCTCTGTCTGTGACATCTCACGCCTTTTATCTGTTTCATTTAGTGCCCAATGTTATACATTTATTCCACCAATCTTTCTCCTGCCATCTTATACAGATAAATTACAGAATTTGGTCCCTAATTTGGTAAAGCCTTAAGCGAAAGAGGTTGCAAACAGGTCGATTTGTGAAAGTGAGAAACACTGAAAGTTAAATGAACTGTGAGGTGATGAGGTATTGGATTTGGTTTTATCTTGTAGGTCAAGGCTGCTTTAACTGTATAATTTCTTTTATTGTTATTATAATATAACGAATGTTCGGCATCTTTTCATAGACTCAAATGTTGGAGTGGTCAGAATTAAGGTTCTGTTCAAACATTTAGACAACTAAATGTACTGCTAAATTAACAAGCTCAATGTAAGGTTTCAATTTCTTGTAACATATGGACAATTTTGTTCATTGATGCCGAGCTCTGACTTGGATATTCAAGCATATAAGGGTAATTATTATCTTGCAAATATGACACTCTGGACCTGCAATGTGCATGTGGACATCAAAGTGTTCAGAAATACTGCAGTCAGCTCTTACTCTGGTGTAAATTGGCTAAAGCATGATTATTGTTGGGAGCATCCCAGCATAAGCTATGTCTGAACCTGAATCAGTTGTCATCCTACCTTCATAAAACTGGGATTATCAAGGCTGTGCATGGATATTCATCTGGCTTCATGCAGAACATTTCACAGAGACTTTTTTGAAATACCTTTTTAATGGCTGTTTTTCTAATAGATGTGTGGCTGAAAGACAAAAAAAAAAATTAATAAGCACGTAAAAAACATCTACAGTACTGTGTGCAGGACTCTTAACCCTTTTAGGAGAAAACAGCTGAGACATATTTTGCCCTATAATTGAGAAACAGCTTGAATTTTGGAAGTGAAGACAAAAAAAGACCCAACATAGCTTATGCCACCAACAGGACAGATTTAACAGCTAAAACATGAAGTGACTGCTAAAGTTGTTTGTCAGTACTTTTTTGGATTTTGCAGTTTATAATTTCTGTACTCTGTTTAGGTTATCAACACTCTCTAAATGGATTTCCAGCATGTTTTATTATGATTCTTATCTAAAAATGTGCTTAGTTTGCTAAAGGCTGTGGAAATAACAAGGAAGGGTGTTTGACCAAAGACACAGTGTTCATGTATATCAGCTTTTTACCTTCCCTTTAAACCAATTTATGTAAGGCATTAACTTGAAATTATTCATGGCCTGAAAACTCACAACATCATAGTTTGAGTGATATTATAGACAGTAAAATCAAATGTTTTGATAAATGCATTGATGTGGTACAATTAG
The DNA here is from genome assembly GCF_000732505.1 of Cyprinodon variegatus. Classification (NCBI taxonomy): domain Eukaryota; kingdom Metazoa; phylum Chordata; class Actinopteri; order Cyprinodontiformes; family Cyprinodontidae; genus Cyprinodon; species Cyprinodon variegatus. The sequence goes on along the minus strand of NW_015151381.1, from coordinate 293,820 downwards.
GCCCTTATGTGGAAAACACTAATTTTATGGAGAAAAGTAAAACCCGTACAACCCTTGCATGGCCCCTTAATATAGAATCTACTTATACTTATATAAAGTCTACTCTTTAGGCATTGTTTCAAAGTTATTAGCACAAATGTGCTGATGCATTCTTGTGCAAAGTACTAATAAGAAAATATCTAACTGCTGCCAGATTTTTGTGTTTTGAATAACATGATTCACAACAAGAACTCATTTGCTGGTGTTATTAATATAGATAACTTTATCTATATAGATATAGATAAAGTGGACTTATCACTTAAAACATTTGTATTAATCCATAGGGTGCCTGTTTGTTACATCTCTACACTACTGCTGTAAAACAACATTTCTCCTGGGCTTATATTTAAATAAATCTTTTTTTAAAAAACACATAATCCACAGCTTTGCAGCCATATTATTCTAAATAGATTTGAGATATTATGAATAATTATTAGGCTACTGAGTTTTCTGTCAGGAATATTTTTTTAAATTTGCAGCAATTTTACAGGAGAATTTAAGTATATAATTTTGTTCGCTGGTCAGATATGCAAGGCTGCAGAAATTGCTAATCTTGTTCCAGTTTAGGAGTGGAAGATAAGTGCACAAAAATTGGAACCTGGCAATCGTAATGTGTTTTCTGTGCTTACTTTGTTGGTGTTTATGGGTGAACCAGCCAGTAAGCCACTCCATTTGTGCAGACACTTGGCCCCAGGCATTATAAAGCGAGCAAGGCTATAATTTAGCAGATGAGGCTGGGGCTTTTTGACCTGACTGGCCTCAGGTAACAGTTAAGCCCATAGTTCTGAGTTAAACTTGTCTGATGAAGGAGGATGACCAATTTGTTTAGAGTGGAGCCTCTCTGGGAAAACTTGAGCTGTGGGAGCAGCTGGGCTTGTCAGCAGATTAATGCATCAGCATGAGTGATGGGTCAGGACCAACCTCTTGTCAGCTAACCCCATTTCTTGCTGTGCTCTGTTTGGAGAAAGTTCTGTATCTGTTTGATCCTTTGTAACTTTCTTTAATATTCTTTGGGGGCATCTGCTCTAAGGTCCAACACCAGTGCAGCACTGGACTCTTAGGTTCTTGCTCTTTACAGCTGTGAGTAGAATTTTCCATTGGCAAACTTAGCACATCTCAATGCTGCTGATTGCCTGTCAGAATTGTGCCTTTCAGCGGCCCCACTAATGCTGCCCAGATGAGGCGAAGACAGAAGGATGTAGAGAGGGGAGAGGGGGAATATTGAAAAGAGGACACAAAAAAGACAAGAGAACAGGAACATGAGCAGTGTAAGAGGAAATTTCATCATGGCAGGTGTGAGAAAGGGTAAAGAAACAAACCTCCTCTCCCCATTTTTCATCCTCCCTTTCCCCAGGCTGTGGCGAAGCAGGTGACCTCCAGAATATAGCTCAGAGTGTTGCTTGTTTAAAGAAGCTCTGCTCCAGTCATAGTGGTCAGACCAGGTCATTCTTGCCAATAGACCCTTTGATGTGTCTATCTTTAAGGAGGTTTAAAAAAAACTGTTGGCTAGAAGTACAGAGTGTGTGTGTGTGTGTGTGTGTGTATTGGGTGTGTGTGTGTGTGTGTGTGTGTGTGTGTGTGTGTGCATGCGTAGAGGGGTCAAATACTCCCTTTGAAGATGTGTTTGCATCCAAGCCAAGGGTAACATGAAAGAAAAAGAGACAAATTAGTCAGAATGAACTCAAAGCTAGTCCTTTGCAAAAGTGTTCACGTATATTGAATCCTTTCAAATGTTTTAACTACAAAGCTTAATCTATGTTTATGTTTTTTAGTTGATAAAGAAAAAGTGATGGATATGTGTTAGGTGGATGGATATATAGTTTATTTAATTTAATATTTTTTTAACAAAACAATCCATTGGTGTATCGTGCATTTACATTTATGGGAATCAATTATGATACCCATAAATAAAATACTGTTTTTCCAAATTAAAACTTGTGTTTACATAGAGCAGGTAGGCTCTTTTTACATTTTAGTAGAACAGCATAATAAAAAAAGCAAGGAACAGGCAGAAACTGTTGCATATGTGATAATATGCAGGTAACCTGGTATTCTGCTCAAACAATTTCCAATACAGACTATCATCTGTAGTGGAAATTTAACTTACCTTAACACCATAAAAACACTATTCCTATGCAGAAACCTGACAGATGCTAGGGGAAGCTGTCAGATGGACACTTGTCAATGGTGTATGACAATGACCAAATTAAAGTTTAGACTTAAATAGTTTGAAAAGGGGTGATAAGAGTCAAAAGAAGAGGAAAACGTAATTCTCCATTTAACAAATTTTTGCTATTGTGCAAAGAAGAAAGGTCATATTTTCATTTCTAGATGTGCAAAGGTGTTAGCGACATACCCTAACAAACTGGTCATTAATGTATGCAGTTTAATTGACTTATTGAGAACTGAACCCAAAATCATTGCAAAAAAAAGAAGTTGAAAAAATATATCCTCTTTCCATCATGTAAGTTAACTCTTAATCATTTAAGAGTTACAGTATGTGCTACTTTATGTAATATTTCAATAAAACACATTAAGGTTTGCCCTGATAAGTTGTTCGCAATCAAGGGGTAATAGTACATTGTAATCACACATGCAGATGTGTTTCATTGCAATTTAATAAACATCAAAGGAAGAGAGAAAAGAGACAATCATAAAATAAAAACAAATAATATATAACTATTGCATAGTTATGATAATGAAACATCAAATTATGTTACTAACATGTTGGCAAAGTGGATTTCTCTTTGCAAAAAGAGTAAAACAAGACAAGAGAATAGAACGAAATGTGCTTTATTTATCCCTCAGAGGCAACTGAATAGGCTAAGAGCAGACATAAAAAGATATTGAAGAATAAATAAGAAAAACAGCAATTAAAACAATGATTAAACAATATATCTGGTGGCAATATTATGTTTATGTACAAAGGAAATGCTCTAATATAACTAATAACAAATGCATTAAAATCCCTTAGTGTTCAATTAAAGAATAGCAATGGGGACAAGTGTTGCTTTCCTTGTCTGGGTCCCATGAGATGGGCTTATGGGTGGGCTTATTTAAAATTTGATGGTCACAATCAAAACAGCATAATGCTAAACAACTGGATAAAAATATTAAGACAGCACTTTAGATTTTATTTCAGTAACACTGTGAGTCCACTAATACAGAGTGCATGCCAGGAGAAGCTTTGAATTTAGTGTAGGCCCTCTAACAAGCTGTATATAATGCAATTTGAACATTAATGGGCAAACCAAATCAATGCTAGTCAAGTAATAAACCAAACAAGCATAAGAAGGGACGATAAAAATCTCCCAATCCATTATTACAGCATGTCTAACCTACTATGTCTCACACAGACACAGACACACACACACACAGAGCTGTGGCCTAATGTTTCCAGCGGCTGTCGAGTAGATAGTGTGCTTTGTTCTGAGTGCTCTGACAGTGAGTGGAGGTCTCAGAAGGCGCATCTTGAAGTTGAAAGCTCAACAAGCTCTCTGAAGTGGCCAGCTTTTATGCTGCACATTGTGCCAGAACCAGAAGAAGCGCAGAAAACAGAAAAGTCCAAAAACTATTTTAAATCAGTGTCACATTTAAACAAAATCCTCTGTAACAGTTGTGATTACAACTTTATCACAAGTGGTTCCCTTTTCATACTGAGCTATTTGTTTTGTCTCTTTCTACAGTTTCACTCTGATAATTGCTGCCAGCAAGCTGATGCAGCCTGTCAGAGTTCCAGATTTTCAAACATGATCCTTGCCTCCGGCTGTTTCCCTATCTGTTCAGGTCAGGGTACCGGTACATGTCGGGACACAAATCTAGCCATGAGACGGCACACTGAGAAATTTAATTGCATGTATATGCCTCTGCTGAATCACATTGTGGTTACACAACTCCCAACACTTGTTAATATTTATGGTAATTCTGTTAAACTGGTGAAAGATTGTTTTCAAACTTTGCTGTTGGAGCAGTAAGTCAGCCATTCTAGAGATTCACAGGGGAAAAAGTGTTAAGTGCCCCCATGGTATCTCCCTGACAGTTTTTTTTTCCTGAATACATCCCGCTAGGAGAAACAATATCATGGGATCACTGGAGGAGTTCTATATCATGTTTGGTCTGGTAACAATCTAGATCCCCTAGAATGACCTAGAGGATGTTGCTGTAGAAAGTATGCCTGGGTTCTGAATCTGTTTCGCCTTTGACAGTAGATACAGCTAGATGATCTATATTTATTTTGAATTGTAAGAACTGTTAAAACCCTGATTAAGGAGATTAAATGGTGACTGGAGTATATACAGTAGCTTAGCTTAGCATACACTTTAGTTCAAAAAACATAAACATTAGACTTGGCTTAGACTTGGATAAATCCTCATACCTCGAAATTATTGAAAAGTCACAAAGGTAGTTTAGCAAATATAAAATAAATCAAAGTTGTAATTCCAATATAGCTTGATCTACTGATTATAGTGAAACGTATATTTACCTCCTCTAAGGAGGTTGTGATTTTAGGAGAGCGTGTGTGCTCTTGTTTTTAATACATTTTGGGGCCCAATTTCAGGGAAAATGGCACATTGTGGGGACCAACAGCTCCATAAAGATACACTGAAAAAACAACTCATAAGATTTACTTAAAAATAAACTGTAAGTATTTTCACACAAATGATTTAAGTAAAATGTATTTTTGCAATATCAAGTAACACTCACTGGCCAGTATCAAGTGAATTTTACTTTCCATAAGACATAACAGTTCTGAAGATGTTAAGTAACATTTACTTAATTACATCCAAGTTGTAAGTTAGATTTATTTCAACAAATTGAGTAAAGCATACTTGTTTTTCATAGGCACAAACAGTATTTTACTTAAAATTTTAAGGCAACACTGAGACAAACAACAATTCACATACACACCTAAGCAGAATTTAGAGAAGCAAAAAACTGTTTACGTAACAGTCATGTTTTTGGACTGTGGGAAGAAGCCAGAGGACCCAGAGAGAACCCACGCAACCCACAACCTCCTTGCTGCAAAGCGACAGTGCTGCCCACTGCCCCACTAAGCAGTCCACTAACTGGAATCGTACTTTTCAAATTTGCAATACAAAATTCAGAACCCTCTGAAACTGAGAGTTTCGACATTCATCGCAGAAATATACTCATATGTAAGATTAAGAAGATTTAACCTACACAAACATGCTTAAAACAACTTCTGGGCAAGTACAGAAGGAGCCACTTAAACTTTGAGCAGTGGTGTAAAGATTATGTATCCCTCTATTTAAATGAAAAAAGCATGTAAAAATATAGCATTAATAGTAAAGGTGCTGCATTAGAATGTATACTGAAAAAAGATAAGGTTGGTATGGCTTGTAAACAACAAATACAGAGTATTTCTTATTCACCACACCCAACACAGCTCTGGTAATATAGTCACAACTCAAATATACGATAAAAATCTTACAAACCTACAGACTGACACAGTGCAAATTCAACATTTAAACCACTAGACTAGTGGATTTCTAAGAATGCAATTACAACATTAATGAAACAAAATCAACACAATCAAAAATTAAAAGCTTAAATAGCCTAACCATTCTCAATGAAGATTAAAATCTCTATTAGATATTTGAATTAAGGAATCTGTTATTTTTTTTTCAAAATAACAGATACCTTATTTGACAAAAAAAAAAACGTTAATGACAGGCAACCTTCCAATAAGATTAACTTGAACCCCCTGCTAATTCTTGGCATTTGATGGCAAATTTTCCTAGCCTAAGACGGCAAAGTCATGAATGCATTTAGGAAAGCAACTTCTAATTCATGGTGTTTACTTTTGGGGACAGTTTAATTCCATCTGACTCCAGGAAAGGTTTTTGGAAGACTTCAAAAGTGTAGAGCAAAGTGGGAGGGTATGCCAAGTTCAGGGGATATATATCAGTCCCATGAACAGCAAGCAGGCTTTTGCAGTACTGTTGCACCGTTCCAAAATGACTGTCGTCGGGACTACCGGTACCTCTTGCCCTGTGTGTGATCCTGTAAATTCTGGACTCGGAGCAGAATCAGCCCTGCTGTGAGCTACAGTGTGCATGCGCCATGCGTGCATGTTAAAACACTATAGTAAAGTTTATGTACTATATTTAGGTTTATGTACATACTGCTATTAAACATTTAAACAGTATAAGAAAACCTAAGCAAAACTTACTCTTTCCCAAAAATTCACATAGTACATTAAAAAAAAGGTTTAATTTTACTTTAGAAACTCTAGCTTTTATGGAAGCTTAAAAATACAGAGTAGAAATTATGACGAATATTCTAACAGAGTTTACTTCACCAAAAAGTCACTTTTTTCAGTGTAGTGAGACAAGTTGGTGTTTGTGTCTGTCTGCATGTGTGCAGGATAACTTGAACATTTCTGAACAAATTTTAGTGAAATTTTTACCAAAGGTGCACCTCAGTCCAAGGAACATTCCATTACATTTCGTTGATAATCCAGATCCCCATTTTTATAAATGAAGTTTTTGAAATACCTGTATTCTGTGAATACAGGTATTAACTTAAGTTACAACATGAAATAAGGTGAAAGCATATATAAGGTGAAAGTCATAATATGTTGGGGGAAATTAGCTACTTGGTGAAGGTATGCGCTGTCTGAGTGCTTTTCTAGTTTAAATAGCGCCAATTCACAGCACATGTAATGTGTAGGCATTTTTCCAGAGACAATTCACCTAAAATAAACCAAGACCATTTCCAGTCACATGTGGCTGCAGAGATGATGGATGCGTCAATAAGCATTTGGGCTTTGTTTAGTAGTCACCATTTAGGTTTTTGACTGCCAGCAGATGGTGTCACCAATGTAACCTTGTGTTGAAATTCTATCTAGGCTAAAAAAAAGACTATCAAAACAATATCAGAACAGAAGCTTGGTTTGAATGACTTGATTTTATTGTGATCAACAAGTTTTTGGTCTTTTTTTTGAATGGGCATATAATTTACTACACACCTTTAACATATCAAATTACAATAATTAAATCTTGTCCTTTAATTATTGAAGATAGCATTTCTTAAGAAAGTACAATATTGGTTAAAAAAATAGTAAAAAGATAACTGAATATGCTCATGCATGTAACGAATAATTTTTTCATTGTCAGTGATTAACACTTTCAGTTCTTCTTTTTGTTTAATAGATAATCAAATATTTGTTAAAAACAACTTTTGGAGGTCTCTAGGACACTGGACAAATCATCAACATAAAACCACACTTGGTTAAAAGTCATAGTGACTAGGGCTGAATGATTTTGCCAAAACCAATCAATTATTTTCAATCAATATTGCAATTGCAATTTTATTGCAATTTTCCTTTACACTAAGCTCAAGTATGTTGATGTGTTACTTCAGGGTTTCAGTTTTTACATGACCTTTAAAGCCTGCTGGTGCAGATTCCAGTGCTGCAGGGCTTTGCTGTAACATTTGCATGAAAAAGTTTTTACCTCTACTATAATGCATACAGTAGATCTAGGTGCTAGCTGAAACTCTCTTTTATTTTATGTGAGACAGCTTGGTCACTTTAATAGTATTACTGTCACCTAAGGAACATTTAGTGTCTTACTCTTTTTAAATGTATTATGACTAAAAATTGAGTGCCTTTGCAATTTGAAAGTAGCAATTTTCTAAATTGCAATTATATCGCAAATGCAATTAATTTCCCAGCCCTAATGATGACTAAGTCTTCTTAAACTGTTTGTTTTAAGTTAGTTTTTATTAGTCTAGAATCAGAAGTGACCGGGAACAACGGACAATGATCCTTTGCAATAACATACAGTAGATATGTTAATTATGTTGTATTTAGTTGGTGAGTAAAATGCAAAAATCAAGAAATCATTATTTAAAACATTGGTACCTTGTTCACTAGTTCACCTATTTTATCTTCAGACTTCCTTTTTCTTCCTTGATGATCTAGAGAATAAAGCATAAGCATCTGTATAAATGACATTTGTACAAAATAAAGCCTTTGCTGAGGAATAACTCTTTTCTACTGCTTTACACATTATTTAGCTGAAATGTACTTTATATTTCTTTTAGAACATGAAGGATAGAGTTTTTGGGCTGCATTACAATTTAAGACAGGCTTCTCCAAGGCGGGTTTGGGTGACAGAGATCTTTCTGTGACTGTTAAATGGCTTCAGGCACTGGAGAGATGCCAGAAGGAAGCTAAGCAGACCAGACAGAAAGGTTTTATGTGTTGTATGGCAGAGCCATGGCCCAAGGGCTACAAAAACAAGTCTAGGACTTCAAGGTCAAGTGTCAGCCTCTTCATTCGATAGCTGCAGCAATGGGAGGCACATCAGCTCCTCCTAAACACAGGCTACACTAAGTGGCACCACAACCTGAACCTTCATAGGTCATGTTAACCTTTTAATTAATTTGTTTTACTTTTTGTTGTAATATAACTTATTAAGCACGTTTTTTACTTTTCTTTGAGCATTTTTTTCTAGATTAGTAGTCCATTAGAGAAAAATATGTGTCAAAAATCAAGTTGAGTCCAGGAGTTGACACGGACACACAAAATCAGTAATTTATCAGGTATTGATGATCAGTAATGTATGTTCATGTATGTTCGGTGATATCTCCAAGCATTCCAAATTAAATTTACAGTAACAACAACAGACTGCTATGAAGGTGATGGGTAGAACTGAACAGATCTCCCTTCAGTCCTTCTATGAGAAGTCCGTAATTAAGCAGGCATTAAGGATGTTGTCAGACCTGTCCCACATCCTTCAAAAAAAAATACCAAACACCAGCTCTTGCCTACAGGCAGAAGGTACTGAATTGTCTATATATATAATTGTCTTTATAGTTTGTTCTATGGTTCACATCCTGGTTCCTGGAGTGAGAGGGTTTTAATGCTTGTCTTGTCCTCTGATCATGTCCTGATCCTTCTCTGCAGAGCCCTCAGGGTTTTGGCTCGGAACATGAAGAGGGACAGTTTTATTTCCCTAAGCCTGGCTCCAAGGAGGAGATCAGTTTAAAGTCCTGCTAAAATCCTGGTACAATGTCTTCTCTCTGTTCTCTCTACCACTGAGCCTGCCTGTCTGCATCTGAGCCTGCCTGTCTGCATCTGAGCCTGCCTGTCTGCATCTGTGCATGTCTGTGTGTGTACTTTTCTGCACTGACTCTGAACTCTGAACCTGCCTGAACGCTCTGTGGATTCCTGGAAGTCTGGATTCTTCTGTTCCTGTTTTGGGAGGGAACCTCTGAGAGAGCAGATGTCTTCTGGATTCCTGAACTGTTCCTGCCTGCTCTGTCCTTCCCTGACCTGTATCGGGCTCCTGCATCTTCTCCTAAGCTGCAGCATCAGGGACAGTCTGGGTGATGAACGACGCGTCTGGTTGTCAGCCCATCGGCTAGATTGCATTTCTTTCTAGGGAGATGGACTGAACTCTGAATACAGTGTCAGTGAATCTATCTATATAGCACCAGTACATAACACATGTAACCTCAAGGCACTTTACAGAGAGAGTTTGAAAAGATCATTCAGTCAGATTGGTTAAAAGGGAAATCAGCTGACTGCATTGATTCATTGACCCAACAGCAATCTCTCACACCAGGTATGCATGCAGTCACAGTGGAGAGTAAAACTCCCTTTTAACGGGGAAAAAAACCCTCCAGAACCAGGCTCAGTGTGAGCAGCTATCTCCTGCGACTGACTGGGGTTCAAGGAGACAGAAGCAGACATACCAAAAAAAGCAGATATATACAAAAAAGTACCTGTTAATTAGCTCCACATGTGATTGTGGAAAGACAGAAAAGTCAAAGTAAAGCAGAAATAATTACAAATAATAATTACACAGCAGTGTCAAGTCTAAAATTGTGAAGAGGCTTGAAACAGAGAGGTTTTTTGAACAATATGCTAAAGGGTACAATTAATTTAATCGACAGAAAACGGAATGTATCATAAAACAAAATTGCAGATCGACCAGGTCATTTTTTTTTTGCATCTAAAATGACAGAGTGGGCAATGCAAACACTAACCAGAGAGCAACCCAGAGGTCAGCGGAGGAGCTGTATAAGTCAGAGTTCAGTTGAGAATATTTCGTACCTTGACAGTATGTGCACTCCAAAACTAATAGAGAGTGAGAAGGAAGTGTTTATTAAAAAAAAGCCATTAGCTTTTATAGTATTCAACAAACCATGGTGCTCAAAATGCTAAAAAGAAAAAAAAAAAAAAAGCTTATGAATTAGCACTGTATGTTTTATTGTGTCAAATCTAATCATATATCAAATATTCTGGTATTGTTGGATGCTTTGCACACATATTGTGCACACATTTGTTTCAGTGTACAAAAACAGTTTTCAAAACAGATTGAAGTGCTTTTGAAATCAAATCTGTAACGTAGTGTTTGTAGCATTAAAATCTCATCCTGTCACCTTTAAATCTCTGCCACTGAATGTTACTCTCTCTTTCTTTGATACAGCTGCACTAATCCACCATGCTCCAATTAAAAACTAATGTGAATCTTATGATGAGATGATCAGCAGTGCCGTGTGGTTTTAACAGACAGTGGCGCCACTGTTAGATAATGAGTCCTTATGTGATCCACAGACATCTGTGTAATACTACCATTACAGTTCAGCGGGGAATCCTTAAATCATCCTGTGTGACTGATTAAATTTGAAATAGCAAAATGTTAGAGGTGGATAATTTGACCGATGTGCTCAATTCTGCATTTGAAGGCTCTAAACAAGACTCATGTAATGCCCAAGAAGTGAGGCTGGTTTTTAGTTGCTAGGGTTATCAAGGAGGCCTGTTGTGTTTGAAAAAAAGTCCACTATATGTAATTCAATTCTGAAAGAAACGGAACAAATTATAAAAAAGAGTACATTGGCCAAACCTCTGATGGCCTTCTCTTTTAATTTATCACTTTAATTTAAAAAATGGCCTGGATTTAAATGAAGCCAAAGAGTATCTGTGTTGTTTTATTGGCAGCACAATGTAAGGAGGCCCGACTCAGATAAGAGTTTCTTTATGGATGGTGTTTCCCCAGGCCTTGGGGCCAGCCAGAAGTTACCAGCTGATGTAGGTTTGCAGCCTGAAATCCTCAACCCAGCTGTTTACACACAGCACATTCAGTCAGGGGGGCAATAAAGGTTCAGAAAACAGCCCAGCTCTGTGGCTTCAGTATGGACATTTTTGTACTGGAAAAGGATGTTAACTGTTATGCCAGCATGTTGAAACTGTGTTTCCACTGCTCTTTTCATTTGCAGAATACATCTCAAAAAATGCATATCAGTTGCACTAAGATCTGTTTTGCAAATAATATATAATAACTTTAAACCTTAACCAGTAACCCAGGTAATGGATTTTAAGTCAGGACATTCACAGTTGTATGGTGTTTGTTTCTGTAAAGAAACATATACAGTGACATAATTCCCCGTTTATGGATTTCTCTTGATTATGCATTTTCAAAACACTTTGGGATTTAAAATCCTACAAAAGTCTTAGGATTAGTTAAACCATGTATTAACTATGATAAATCAGATTTTGGAATTATAGAAAAACAATATTTAAGTATAACCCCCACAACACATACAGCAGTCTCGTAAACCCAAAAATAAAGAAAACATGGAAAATTTACAAATATTCCATGTCAGGGGGATGGCTCTTGAAGTGGTTTTGTGCTTTTCAGGAACTGTTTTTCTGTTTAAGCACCTAAACTAATTATAAATACTTGATTGCGGCAAGGCAATAAACGGCTCTACTCATTGCCCCTCCCGGGCGTCCAAGCTACTCTCCATATCACAAAGGGAGTACATTGCCATCTTTTAGAAGAAATTAATTGAAGCTACTTATATTTGGGATCTTGTTCTTACAACCCAGACCTCATGACCATGAACATCATTTTTTGGGGGGGACTTGGGGGAGATGTCAACTGCACTTTTTCAAATGTCTGTTTTGGTCCCCTGCACATTTTACGGTCCAAAAACAATGTTATGCCACAGTACACAGACATTCCTTGAGCACTTGGACCATGTGGACAACTGCAGGTCAAACTGAAGCCCGCTTCCCTGAGTTTAGACCACCCACAAGCAGCTGATTGGCCGACTGTCTTTTCTTGTGTGATTGGCTGTCACCGCTATCACTCCTGAGAAGCTCATTTTACAAACATCTAATGCGCCACTGAATTGGGTCTTTGAGTGGATGGTCAAATGTGCTGAAATTAGTTTAGTTAAAAAATACTTGCGTCCCCCACGCAACCATGACCAGCCAGTGAAGGTAGTAACATAGACTGAACTGTAAAGGGAGAGCTTTGTCTCATGACTCAGCCCTCAACAGACCAGTGTGCAGTTTCCCATCTGCCAGTCTCTTCTCCATTGTTTTCCTTACTCACGAATAAGACGCAAGATACTTGAACTCCTGACTCGAGGCACTGCATAGCAAAGTGCAGAGGGAAAAAGTCAATGGACAGTAGCTACTTCACAGGCATTTGGAGTATTTTTATAGTTCTGTGCAGTTTCTGATTTGGTTAGTAGCGATGTCGAGGAAGTCTGGTCATGAACATTAGCCCCCCTTGATGGTCGATTGAGGGAGATGTAATGAAGGAGGCTTTCCAGCCGCAGCCCAAGCCAGAGTTAGTTTTGTTTAAAAAACAACTAAAGTGCAAATGGAAGTAAGAGCATGTATGCTAGCCTTGCAAAACAGCATTCAAACACATACAGTAAAGCCAGTTTCCTTTCTGTAACTAGGCATGCATGAGGTGGGAATCTACGTAAAGTGGGACTGTGGGTAAAGTAGTATGCAGGCCCACTAGGAGTTCAGTGAACTCTCTTCAAAGAAAGACTGCCTTCCTCTCCTGCTATATTTATATTCTGATTTTAAGCCATCTAACAGTAAATAATACATTTTCTGTTATCTATATATAAATATATGGTAAGAAATGGGAAGCTTGCAAGAAAATCCTCAACAAATGTTACAGCTAAAATTAGCTTGTTATGTGCAGATAAATCTCTTTGTTCTCTTTTAAGAATGAAAGGAGCTAGCTTAGAGATTATTGTGTGAAAATTCATCCTTTAAAATCTGGGACATTGATCGGTATCTTGTTTTTTAAAGATTGTTTCCTGTTTTAATTGTTGAGAATCAAGTAAAGGTGCTTACTTCATCTTACTTATGTGATTTTCAAATTAATATTGTCAGACTGAAAAAACCCCATAAACAACCCATATGAATGGCACAAAAGTGTGAATCCTAAAAGTATAAATTTTAATTGTAAAGAAAGGTAAGTTTAGCTTTTATTAAATAAGTAAATCTAATAAAAGCAGTAAATCTGAGTTAGTAGGACAAAACTCAGCGGTGGTGAAAGGATAGCTTTTTAAAACTATGTTCCATTTCCCTGTAACAGAGCAAATTGGAAAGTGGAAGCAGACAGAAGGATTTGACTAAGCACTGATAAGATGTTACTTGTTGACTTTTGTTTGTTGACATATGTTATCTATTACCGCAAGAATATCCACAGTATCTGCACCAGGGACCTACTTGCAAAAAGGTGAAATATTCAAAGAAATTCTAACACAGTCACAGATTTAACTGATGCATGGCCCCTTTAAGAAATAAAGTAGATGAGTCCCCCTTGGGGCGCCGAGACTGGGGCTTTGTTTAAAACTGCACACTGCAATCTGTGGCAAGATGCTGACATCAGCAGAAGTGGAGGCTGGGGGTCAGGTGGGGTCGAGGCTGCCACTCACCCGCTGCTAAATCAAAACAGCCTGGGCAGAGCCTGTAGGCTAGCAGAAAGGCAAAAGACAAGAGGGAAAAAAGTGTGGTGGAAAGCAAAATCTGTATGGCTTGTAGTATATGTGGTTTCTTATGCCTTGTATAATAACGGGATGGAAGAGTTTCTTTTTTATACAAACACCGATCAAACATAAGCAACATTTATCCATTGCTAGGGAAAACATCTCTACTAGACAAACTTCCTTGCTCTGGAAAATAACTATCAGTCACACTATGTTTAATAAAGACTGGAGTTCACTGGGGATGTTTTTTTTTTTAACTGTTTTGGGATATGTCAGACCTTACATTCTAAACAGAAGAATCAAAGTTCATAAACCACTTCCATGAATCGTGTCAAATTCTACTTATCAAATCTGTGGAGTGGCTCAATTTAACACCATTTCCTATTTACACGGCACCCACAGATAGATCTTTTACACATTTTCTAAAATTTTCTATCAGTTTTAAAAAGATTACTTTCATATAAGAGCTGTTGGAGTTGACTCAACAACTGAAAGGCACCTAAAATAAATTACCTAGAATATAGAGCCTTTATCTTCATATGTGCAAATGACTAATTAGTTGAGAACATATTACCCCAAACTGACCTCTGAAAAGACCTGTTATTGGCCAAGAGATATTGTCTTTGATCAAGTCATACCCTTTTTGGCACTAGTGGCTTCTTTTTGAAAGCAAGCTACAGCAACAGGACATGGGGTTGAAAGAAGAGGGGGAAGACATGCACCAAAGGTTAAAAGGCAGTTTCATCCTGTGACAGCCATGCTGAAGATCTATATGCTGTACAGAGTCACACGCTGTACCACTCTGCCACCACAGCCCCGCTGGCTAATCATAACTTTTGAAGGTCACAAAAAAAAGTTGGTAATTTGAGATTTACGTCTAATATAAGAAGGCTAGTGCCCAAACAGGGACTTTAGCTTTCATTGGTTCGAATAGCATCAATGCTATTAATTGGGACAAACAGTTATTTACTTTGTGATTTTCATCTCTAAAATGTTCATGAAATTACCATGTCTTTAATAGTCCTTTTAGCGGTAACAGTGTAAAGAGGGTTGAATAAAAATGCATTCAACACTTTTTGGTAAGATTTATGTAGCTTTTTTAATACACTTGATAATTTTACAATCATTTGTATTAAATCTCAGCATATAAAACAAAACGTTTGAAAACGCTTGAAATGTTCAAGGTGTAAAAACATTTTTACAAGGCACTATAAACAATGAGACTCAGAGTTATTATTGGCAATGCTAAAACATTTCTGTATTAAAACAATATGCATCATTCCATTTTACCTTTTTTTTTTTTTTTTTGCAGATTTCTATGCTCAAAAGATGCTGGGTTCCCCTTCGGTTGCAGTAAATTTGAAATACCACACTTTCTTTTGAGTCAGGAATCAGTTAGTCAGCAGAATGTTTCTATGATGTGGTGACAAATCCTTTCAGCAGCCCTCTTGCTGCAACAGCATGACTTGATGTTTATGAAATAACCAAAAAGTGAATACTGGTGTTTCTTAAGGAAGCTTTGTGTCCCCCCACCTGAGAAAGATCCAAAAATGCCTTTATGACTTCAGTTTATCTCATGCTCAGCAAAGCTGATGCAAACAACCAAGACATTGACACTGAGTCTTTCATAGCACATTAAGATTGTTTATAGTCCAGTTTATTGTAAATCAATTTGAAATAAAACACCTTGTGTGCAAAGTGTAAAATATTCGGAACTATTTTAGTTTTAAGCATTTGTTTTTTTGTTTGTTTTTTTTTTTTAGCTTAAACAGTGGTACATGGACCAAGCTGTTTCAGTAAACGGGTAGTTTAGCCTGCTAGACAAGTTTTAGAGTCAACTTCAGGTCGCCAATAGTTTAGAGGTAGTGTAGAGGGCTGTGTTGTGGCCAAAGGTTAAGAACAATCCCAGACCCTCTCCATCAAGTCTTGCAGACTCTAAAGAGAGATTAGTTGCTGCAGCATGATGCAAAAAAACCTGGGTCACAGTTGCATATGCAAATGATGCACTCAGGTTGGCACGTACTCAGGAACACTCTTAGCAGTTGTGGCTACGGAGTTTTTTTTTTTTTTTTATCAGAACCACCCTTAGCAACATCCTGCAGTCTGACTGCTGAACTCCTTATAACCTTGTTTCTCTTACAAAGGGAAGCATCAAAATCTCTTAAGAGGGTATTAAGTCTAAGAAAAAAAAAATCAACCTTGAAAGCACTCTGAGAGCTCAGAAGTCCCAGTCTGCCAAGCAGCAAATTTTGCTCCATAATGTGACTTACACCTACAACTTAAACTTGCACATGATCTGGATCATTACCAAATTTTAATTATTTTTTCCTTGGCATGAGGTGCACCTTTCGTAACAAAGACATAAAACCCGTTCAGAATTTTATAAATAGGACACAGTGTGTGTCTGCAGCCTCTGGTGTTTGCTCTGCCCTAAGCTTCTTCATTCACTCTGCTTTCTTCTTTGATTGGCAGATTAAGACTTCAAGCGAGGCATGGCTCACCTTTCATGTGTTTTGGTCTTCAGTACAGTACTTATGGTCTATTTGGAGTCCAATTCTGAAGCTGTTGATAGTCACTGCTGCCACCCTCCTGTTTAGGGGGGAACTGCTTGTTCTGCCAAATAATATTAAATAATCCATTTAAAAAATCCTGCA
The DNA here is from genome assembly GCF_000732505.1 of Cyprinodon variegatus. Taxonomy (NCBI): domain Eukaryota; kingdom Metazoa; phylum Chordata; class Actinopteri; order Cyprinodontiformes; family Cyprinodontidae; genus Cyprinodon; species Cyprinodon variegatus. The sequence goes on along the minus strand of NW_015151381.1, from coordinate 277,348 downwards.
TCCGGAAATGATGTTGGTCATTAACAACATTTAATGGCTTGTTCCTCGGACCTAGGCGCACCTTTGGTATGAAATTTCATTAAAAAACACTCAAAGACAAACAGGCAAAAACACACTCAATTAAAAACATAACCTCCTTAGCAGAGGTAATCATATCCAATTCAAGGGAGTTTATGACAAACTTCGAGGAACTTTGAGGAGATTTTGACAGTGTTCTGCCCTCGGTTTGGTTTATTCATAGTTTCTTGTAATTCTGTGTCTTTGTGGAGGTTTTGTGGTAGTGTTATGTTTTTGAGTGGCTCTCTGTTGCCCCCTTGTACCTGCTTCCTTTTCCTTTGGCTCCCTTCTAGGTAGTTCTATTCACACCTGCTTAATATCAGCTCATTAGCCCATCCTTTGGTCTGTTACACATATATATATATATATATATATATATATATATATATATATATATATATATATATATATATACCACCTCTGCAGCTTCTCATTGCTGGTTTCATGTTGTGTAGTTGCTTTGTTTTTACCTGGCTCAGAGTGTGTGTTTCTCCTTGGCGTCTCCTTTTTTTCCCCAGCTTTTACTGTCATTACACTGTCACAAGTTTACAGAGCAAGAAATTAACTCTCTGCATTTAACCTATCCAGAGTGCGAAATACCGGGGGGTCCGGAGGGGCTCGACCCCCCCGATTAACCCATGAGACCCCCTGAAAGCCTCAAAAGCAAAATTTAAAGGGGGTCTTAAATTGTGTCAAAAAATTTTAAATAAAATATTTTTTGTCACTAATGGTCACTAAAATGTTTTTAAGCTCAACATGTCCAGTATTAAAATTCAAAACCTTTATTCACAAATATGCTCTGTTTTTTGCCAAGTGGAGCCAGCCAATCCTGTTTGCGTATGCAAATTAGCCATGTGCTTTTCTGCAGTTAATAACAGGGGCAACCAGACGTGAAACAGATTGTGCGAAGACAGCAGGTCGTGGACCTCAACGGAGCTCCTCTGGACAAATTCGACCCAGTTCAAATCGTCAGAAGCTGGATTAAAGCAGGACATGTGCGTGCATGCGTGTGTGTGGGGAAGACAGACACAGACAGAGACAGACAGAGAGACAGAGAGAGACAGACAGAGAGAAAGACAGACAGAGAGAGAGAGAAGGTCTTTGTGTGTGTGTGTTTCATAGACTGACTGTCTCCTGTCTCCTGCACTACTATTATTACTATATTCATTTACTGATACAAATATATTTTACATAATTGGTAATAATAATAATAATAATAATAATAATAATAATAATAGTTTTTCTGCTGCCATTACCATCTGCCTTTTTGCACTAGTATAAGTATTGTATATTTTATATTATTGTACATTGTGAAATTGAATGTTTAAATTTTAGTATTAGGAGCTGATCTTATCTGTTGTGCCTGTGCACTTTATCTGTTTCACTGTTGGTGAATGAGAAATGTCCTCTGGAGTCCTTGTATGTCTGGTGAATGTAAAGAATTGACATTAAAGCTGACTTTGACTTTGACATTGCAATGTTATAGGCCTACTGCATATTGAGAAAATTTTTATCGGTATTGCGCAACAATCGGGAAATGGGGACCCATGGGCGGTTCTAGACAAGGGCCATCAGGGGCCAGTGCCCCCCGTAGATCATGTCCTGTTCCCTGTTATGGCCCATGTTCTGAAGACATAATACTCTAATGATGATATGCACTGGAACAGACATGGTTACTGATAGGTCCTTTGGATCTATTTCATTTTTTTCTTTATAAATTCTGTTTTACTAATTATTTAAAAACAATAAGGTGCTAGCTTCAGTGGTATTGAGAAAGGATCCCAGTTTTCATCTGCTAAATGTTTTTTAAAATAAAAAAAGATGAATTTATCTTTTTTCTTTTTTGTTCTAATTCAGATTTTATAGAAAACTAAGTAATTTTAGCTTAAATTAAGTCAAAAATATTTAAAATTTCTAAATGATGAATGTATATTGATTCAATAAGACCTTTTTTATTTTAGTTAAATCTAATTAAATAGAAATTTCACTTTATGTTGTTATATTTGAATCCCTAGGCCTGTTTTTTATTTAATGCTTTTCTGTGCCCCCATGAAAACACGCTGGCCCCCTCCTGGCCCCCTCCTGGCCCCCTGGTACATTTGGTCTAGAACCGCCAGTGTGGGGACCCCCCCAAATATTGACAGGTATTTCGCACACTGAACCTATCCCCTTGGGGAGCAGTGGACTGCCATTTTGCGGCGCCCGGGGAGCAGTGTGGGGTTCAGGGACCCAGAGTGGCAGTCTGTGGGAGTGGGGCTCGAACTCAGAACCTCAGGATTCCAAACTCTATGCTCTAACCACTAGGCCGCTATTCCCCCAAAATCTATCGTCCCTTGGTGGGCGATAAATGCTTTCCTGTATTTTTGATTTTTGGATTTTTTGCCTCTGTTGCCTTTGGACTTCAGTTAAATAAGCAAAACTCATCTCCTTCTCATCTCTGCCCATTTGGGTCCTTATAAACCTCCAAACCAAACCCTGACAGATTTATTTTATAGACCAACACACATTTTTTTGCACATTTGTTAAGAGGAGGGAGAAGAGTAAAATGCTTTTTTTATATTTAAAAACCTTGCACACATAGCTGTCGCCTCCCCATCTGATAAAATCCTGTGCAACCAACAGCCTACAGAAGTCTCCTAATGAGTAAATAAAGGTGGTCTGTGTGTAATGTAATTTTAGTATAAATACAGCTGTTGTAAAAAAGGTCTTAGATGTTCATCAAAATAAGTTAAAAACTAGTGTTGCACCGATACCGAGTACCAACAAATAGGGCGCCTTTACCATTTTGAGAGCCAAAAGTTTATTCAACTATTGTCACCCATCCCAGGTAGGCCACACATTACTGTCAAAGTTCACCTTCCAGTTGAAACAGCGACTCGCTTAGAATAGCTTAGGTTTACATATATTTGTAAAATATGAAGACTGCTTACTGAGGTTATGTGTTTTTGCAAAAAAAAGTTGCTGAACAGAGTCTCTGGCTGGTAAAAACCGTAAGCACCCTCACAGCAGCAAAAGGAACAAAGTATTCACTCAGGAATGCTAGGTTAAGTGATTATCTTGAATAAAGCATAATTATAAAAGGTGAAAATCTTAGGGAATATGAATACCGTTGCACAGCTGAGTAAGCATAAAAAAATTGCCAATAAAGATTATGCTTTGTATGCATTTTGATGTATAACCAGTGTATGTTGAAATTAACCCCAAAAGATATTTTATTGGGTCCAGTTCAAAATTTCTGGTCTACTGTTCCCCAAGTGAGACTTCAACACTGGGGGAAAAAAAAAAAACATATTTTATTGCATTTATAACTTTGGCAGTGATGCGAGTTCAGAACAGTAAATTTTTCTTAACTCTTACATCTTGTAAAAAACAGGACAGACGATATAGGAGTGGACATGTAAATATGGTGCTAAAAAGACTGCTTTGCCTGCTTTTAGCCCCATCCGCTGCTAACAGACAAGTAATGAAGATATGGAGGCGTTGAGTTTACTGACTTGCTGGTAATCAAACTACAGTAGTGTTTTAGGGACTTTAGCGTTTTTTTTTTTTCCTTTTTTTTTTTTTTACAAAAATCTGACAGCACTGTAATAAATCAAACGATTTTTTTCTGTTTACAGTGTTTCAATGGTCACATGTATGTACTATGATCCTCTTTACCACAGGATTTACAATGCCTTGAACAGGAAACCATCTGTAAATGAGTTCAACAATAGTTCTAGAATCTTGCAGACTAAGTTTTCCAGATGGAGGATGGTTGTCACATCGAGCGTAAAAGATAAAAGATCAAGATATGTGAAATTAAATTAAGACGGACAGCGAGCCAAGTGAGTGAGCACAAACAAGGCTGATACATATAAACACACAGGTTCACACATATACACACACCCACGCTGTGATTCATGGAAACAGAATCAGTCTCCAGCAGGGATCTGTCCTCACGAGAAGGCCTCAGGGGAAAGCACAAGGAATATCCAAGAAAAAGCCTTCTTAATCCTTTTAGTTGGACTGAGAGCACACACAAAAACATACCTACACACTCACACAGCAGCTCTATTTGAGGAAAGCAAAGTCAAAAGAAAACAGGATATTGCCAACTTTGCCTGCTTGCTTAGATCTGTGTTTATTTTTCTGCATGTGCATCCTAGTCTTTGCTTTTTATTTCCACTTCAGGATTTCCAAAACAATTTTGGACTTGACACGATGGAGCTAGGTTTGAAACAAACACACAGATATCAATAATATTTAGATTGTTCACTTTCCATATCATGCACCTAAACCACTCTATCTCTGTTACACAACACAGATAAAACATATGGTAGCTTGTGTTAGCTGTGTGCATGCAGTCTAATCCAAAAAAGAGGTTGTGCATATCATTTTTTTATGGATATGGTGTATTTCTGATTGCACTGGGTGTCACTGATATCTCTTTTTGCTGCTTTCCTGTTTGACAGCCTGTACATGTTTTTGTGTGTAACAGAACAAAGGGTTGTGAGGCTGAAAATCCAGTTCCTTCAAAGTCCCAACAATGAGGCATCCCCCAAAACGCTGTAGCCACCAACACAAGCACAAGAGATAAACTCTATTACTCCCCCTCACCACACTCTAATTTTCTCCTTTAGCTTGGACGATCAGGGAGTTGTTATCATTGGCAGAAGGCCTACTTCCAACTCCCAGCAGAAGCCACATGATTGTTTTTGCTGCCTGGGATCCAGATTCTGCCTCTCCAGATCCTGTTACTTAGACTTTGGACATATCCATAAGGTTCCTAGTATGGCATTGACGTCAAATTAAACATAAAATGATTATAAATAAACAGTTTTATATATTTCAAAATTTTAGTGATCAACATGGTTTGTCATGTTTGTTATTTTTCTAGTTTAACCCAATGCAGGCGGGACCAGAAGGAGTTAAAATGAGAAGTTTTGTAAATTGGAAAAACTAAACAAAAAAACTTGATATAAAGTCACAAAATAAACACATTGTAGTTCTGGTGTGAGTGAAACAGGCCAAGTAACTGAGTATAAGGCAGTTTTACCTAAAAAAAAAAAAAAAGAAAAAAAAAAGAATATTAATTAAAATCATGAACTTATACACTGAGGTAGAAGTGCAAAATGACAAATGGACTACAAGAGCCAATTAGAAGACATGTGGAGCAGCTGTGGCTAAATAAAAGCTGGAAAGCTAATGTAAGATGACTAGTAACAGGAACGGAGCTATAATGAGAAAGTAACCAAGGGGGATAAACAGACATCTAAGAGAAATCGATCCACATAAAAAAACAACATCATAAAAGGAGGAAACTAAAAAAGAAACTAATATAGCAACACTTTTCCAGCAAAGATGACCACAGAGAGTTAAACTTCATGACATTCTTTAAAATCTAAATAAACAATAAAGAAATACTTTAATTATAGATAAAATGAAAACATCTGGATGTAATGTGAGATTACTAAATACAAACTAGAAGAAAAAAAAGGGTATTTAATGTAATACACAGTCAATGGTGCAGGAAATTGTGTCCTTGGTTGATTTAACCCATCCCCTTGGGGAGCAGTTGGTTGCCATTGTGCGGCACCCGGGGAGCAATCAGAGGTTAGGGGTCTTGCTCAGGAACCCAGAATGGAGGCTGTGGGGATAGGACCGGGTACTTGCAACCTTCTCAATGCACAAGCACACTGCTCTAACCCACTAGGCCAACACCTTCCACAATGAAGAGAAGCTATGGTAGGAGAAATATTATCTGTATTTTTAAGTTTCATCATTTTGGATGAGATGAAGGCTTTTACTATTCTTAGCTGACTTACTGATAGTAAAGAATTATTGAAGTCCAACCTTGAAGAAACAAATGTATTGACTAGTTTAAAATGCTATTTAAATGAAAGGTCCTGATCAAAAATAACACAAAGTTTTTTTTTGTATTATCAATTTAAGCCCATCTAAATGACTAATCAGCTTATTTTTCAAAGACTCTGTTCCAAAGACCATAACTTCTGTTTTTTGTTTATTCAGAAGCAGAAAGTTAACAGTAATCCAGGTTTTTATGTCTTCAAGCCATGCATGTAGTTTATGTATTGGGTTAGCTTAATCTGAATTTATAGAAAGATATAGCTGAGTATTATCAGTGAAACTTATTATTATTATTATTCAGAATAATTTTGGAAAATCTGTTTTGGGACAGTTTTTGATAGGTAGGAAAATGTATGGTTATTAAATGTTTATATTCTATTTTTTGTTTGTGTTGCCAATAAACAGCCACAGATCTATTGATAATTTTCTCTGAAAAAATATAATTCTTCATAAAATAAACTTCACATATTTTCTGTGATTACTGGTAAATGCAGGTAGTGTTGTAATGCAATATGGCATGGTTCCCCAATTCAAGGTCTGATCATTTGACTCGAGTGTGTATAAGTAGAGGCACCTTAAGGGCCGAAATTGCAGAACCCTGCTGTGTCGTCATCCATATTTGGTGGTACGTACCAAAACTGTAAGGCACAAGTCTCTCTTAGTCTCCTATAAGTGTGTTTTAGAATTACTTTTAAACATTGAACATCAATTTAAAACTGAACATGATTTATTTATGTCATTTACTTGATTAACAGGTAATTCAACTGTAAATTGGCCCACAGAGTGGACCCCTTGCACGGTCTCAAAGCATCTCACCCTGACTTTTTGCATAGCTGTCTAAGCCCATCTCACTGCTGCCAGCTATCTGTCCCTATCTCTCTGCAGCTATTGGCTAACATGATTGCCCAGAGGAATAGAATAAACTCCTGAACCCATACTTTTCAAAAGAGAGAGGCTTATACATCTGGAATTGAGAACCACCTGGGACTGAAGCTATGAGAATGAAACACATTCGGATTGTCTCTTTTTTGGCTGCTCGTTATTAACCTGTGGTCACCTCCATCCTCCATGGGAGGACATGAAAACCCTGTTAAAGACAAAAACAAAAAAAACAGCAAAGAACAGACATGCAGAATCTCACTAATAAGTCTGGGAAATGGGACAGTGGATATTTTGTGAGAGGATTATAATATCCATAATGAAGCTATAATTATATTCCTATTTTCAAACACTGCAAGCTTTTGTTTGTTTTGGCGCAATGGCTCATTTTAAAATGTGTGATCCTGACAGCCTGTCCCAGCAGAAATACATCAGGGGAATGGAGTAAAACAAAAAAACAAGTGGAGCTATTCCAACAAACAGATTTGCTCATAAATAATTCCCTTCTAAGACAGCTGAATGAATTTCAAATGCAGACGCAGAAGAAGGTGGGCTGGGAAACAAAGTTACTGCATAATTTGTAGTCATGTGCAACATTTGTCTTTGTCTGGCTCAACACCAAACTGATTTATGCTGCAGTGGTAAAGATAAAAATAGCTGATGCTTCTGGAGTGCCATTGAAAAGTATGAATTCTTTTAACATAACTTTAAATTTCATATAATTTATATTTTGTGACGTGCGTAAGCTGTTTTCTTGTTTTTTTCAGTATAGAATTGTTCTGTTTGAACAAACCTTGTGACAAAATAAACTTAAAGACACTGTACCAACCAGAGATGGGGGATGTGCAGTCAAAAAAGTCATCTCCATTACATGTATTTGTTCTGACCAATCACTGAACCAGAGGCCTGTGCCTCAAGCAAGCTCAACCTTGCAGGATTGATCTGAATCCCAGAAAACGCTTCACCCAGCAGCAAATCAGCTGTTCAGGAAACAGTGATATTTCATTGAACAACATAACAATAAATAATAAATCAGTAAAAAAAAATCTTGACAAATTATATCGTTTTATTTGACTTTCACTTGTTCCTTGTATAACTGATATATGAAGCTAAATAAAGAAAAAAAAGACCATGTGAGAGCATCTTTTGGATAACTATGACCGTATGAGCGATACTGGGTTTCTTGGGTCAGACTGGCATTGTCATGATCCCGCCCTTTGTGGACTTTTTGAGTTTTCATTTACATTTTAATTTATGTATTTCTGTTTTTTCATTGTAGTTGTTTTCCAGTCATTTTAAAGTAGAGTTGAGATTTTTGTGTTACTCTCCGTTGCACCTTTGTGCCCGTTTCCTTTACCCTTGGCTTCTGGTTTCTTATTTTGTTCCTGGATTTTTGCCTCTGTTGCCTCTGGAACCTCAATTAAAACAGCTAAAATCCTCCTCATCTCTGCATTTGGGTCCTCTAAAACCTCCACACAACCTGACAGGCATTTGCCAGCTCGTGCGTTGCGCGACCCTCATGAGTGCGGCCCTCACTGTATCAAAGACTGTATGTATGGGCATGTGAAATTAACAGGCAGCTCCATGTACAACACCTGGAATGCTTAGTGACTCTGGATAAAATGTCTATCAAGTTTTCCATCAAGTGTCCAGTGCCCTGGTGCAGTTGATTGATGAATTTATAATCTTTCTTGGCCACTTGCCTCCACAATGGATAAAAAAAAGGATTTTATGCCATCAAAGGCGAGTCAATACATAGATTTCTGTGAAATTTAATTTAGGAAATCTGTAATGACCTTAGAAACTTGGACCCAATGATCAGACAGACAGTTCAGGACAGTTTACAACAAGCTTTATTTTAGAACCAAATACTCGGCGAGCAGCTGATCGTCAGCGGGGTGGATAACTACTGTACATTCACTGCAGGGGTAGAAAACACAGGTCAGTGACTGAGAAAAAGGACTAATAATGACAAGGAGCAAAGTCACTGATCTGGTTAAAAGTCAAGTCCGATCACAGAAGAATCGGAGATGGTTAACAGCGCACCAAAAGATGATGAGCTGATGTTAGCTGATGCCGAGTGAGCAACAGTGTCCTTAAGGAGAATCCAAGCCGAGGTCAGAAAAACAGTCCAGGTTCGGTTACCAGCAGGATCCAGGAAAACAGTACAAAAACACAGCAAACAGAGCAGACAGGGGCAAGGTAAAAAACTCCAAAATCCAAAACAGAAAACAGCTCAGAATCAGGTTAACAGACAGACTTAGAGTTACCCTTACAGCAGCTTGAATCATCTGGCACTGGTGGCTGAAAACAAACACTATATATGAGAGCTGGAAACAGGTGGATAAGATAAGTGGTAATGAGAAACAGGGTAGAGTAAAACAGGTGAATGGAATGAGCAATCAAGCCAGCCACCAGCGCCAGGATCATGACAAAATCAGGCTGTTAAAAATACAAGTTGGGCAATATTTTCGCCATCTTGTATTTTTAACAGCTTTTTTAACCCTTTTTCAGAAGACGGAGATGAAAACCTTATTTCAAATCAGCTCTGACATAATAAACTTGTACCTCACATGACTGATCAGTTGTTTTTGTCTGCATATTCTCGCATGTTCCTATAATGCACGTAGGAATGGCTGGAAGCAACATTGGCATTACTGGCTGACATGTTAACATAAAAACAACTTCCCCGATAGAAATACATTTATTTCGTTTTCGAGTGACCATTAATAAGTTCTTTTCAGTAGATCTCAGACTGCGAGCAGAAAAGTGAGACTGAGTCAAGTCCCAGATGTAAGAGGGAGACTGTCCATGCAGGGCTCTCAAGGCCAGGACCAGAATTTTAAACTTTATGCAGTATTCAATGGGCAGCCAGTGTAGAGCTTTTAGGACAGGAGTTATGTAGCTCTTCTGGTTGTATGTGTCAAGATCCTTTCTGCCGAATTTTGCACTAATATAGAATTTTGCTTTTTAGCCTATATGTCTACAGTTATAAATTTAGAAAGTGTTATGGATTAGATTTAGAAGCTGATAATTCTGACCAGACACTGTGTTGCACTTAAATTGTTTATTGAAGGATTTGGGTATGATGGCCTCAACTGAGATGTAGGCTGAACAGGCTGATGACAGGCTGAACAGGCTAGTAACAGGGTGAACAGGCTGGTAGTCAGCTGAACAGAATAGAGGCTGGGAAGAAAGGCAGGTAAATGCTGAACAGGGTGATGGCAGACTGAACAGGCTGGAGGTAGGAAGAAGCAGCCCATGTTGATACATGAGTCAGAAGCCGATTAGAACCCAGTGAGGGCAGAGCAAGCACAGGAACACAGGAATTTCAGGAGGTGCAAACAAACTCTTGGGTGACTAAGGGGCAGATTAGGCCTCTACAACCAGACCCTACAACTGAGTCTGGTCGCGAACCAGTTTTGCTGGTATGCTTCTGCACCGTTGGTCTGGAATTTCTAGGGACTCACAGCAGTTTCTCGCCAAAGCGCAAGGGAGAGCCTATTCGAGAACTCGCAAGAACTTTAGCATATGGTCACGAGAACTTCGGCAGTGCCGGGGGGAGTGTTTATCTTCCAAAACGACAATGGCGTATCTGCAAGATATCACGGTCACGGAGATGGATCTAGAGTTGCTAGACATTGAAGAGGAAGGTCCTGTTAATGGAGTGAACCTCCTCGATTAACCTTTCGTAGTAGTTGTCCATTGTAGTTGTTCCTTGGTTTTTAAAAATGGCATGCCCCGGCACCAAATCGAGAAGGTCGACTGCACAGATAGCCGGAAAGGCATACCAATGACCAATCACAGCTGCTTTATGTCTGCGCACTTCTGCTTGAGGTCTGCGCAGGTTTGCGAGTGTCCGTTGCGTAGTCAGGACTTTTTTGAGGTGCATGACGATGGTTGTAGACCTCTGCACGGAGAGCGTGGTCGCACAGAGACTTGACGGTTACAGAGGATATGCGTCAGAAGCATAAATTGGCCTTAAGGCTATATGCACACAGCACAAGTGACGCAAATCTGATTTTTTTTTTGCCCATATGCGAGCTGTTTATTATTTTTTCACGACAGTCAGAACAACACAGATCCGATTTGACCGATGCGACCCAGGCCACTTGGCTATGTGGGCCTCAATCAGATATGCATATGATCTTTTCAAATGCAACCTCTGTCTGAACAGCCAGGTCACATTCATGACCTGTACGCCATTAATACTCATCAAAGGTAACTATTCTGTGTCTTGCTACGTAGAAGCGGGAAGAAAAATAAAAACCATGATGGAAGACATGCTAAGAGCGAGCTTTATTTTCAGCCTTCTTAAAAAAGTGCTTTGTTGGCAAATGCTAGACTGCTAGATGCAATCCAGAACTACCATCCATGTTTACTTCCGTACCCGCAGTGTATGCTAGCTTATGATGTCATTACGTCCTCTACTGCACATGCAGGACAGTTAAGTTGTGTGAATGCAGTTCACACAGGAGATCACATACAAGTCGCATATATTTGGAAATTTGAACGATCACATGCAAAACAAATGGATTTCACAAAAAAATGTAGCATTAAGGCATGCAGTGCGAATGCTTAAGCCTAAAGCTGGGTTCACACCAAAAGTGTTTTGGGGGGCAAAGCATTTGATTTTCATGCGTTGGGGGTGGCATCGACAGGCCCGGGTGCGCTTCCATGCGCTGGGACCACCGCATCCGGACGTTTTGGTGTCCAAGCATTTTGGCCTCTGAGCATCACAGCATTTGACGGTGGAGTTCATAAAATGTAATTTTTGCCACTGGAGTGTCAAATGATCAGAAAAGTGGATCTAAGAGTTTTTTGGGAGAGACAGACACAAAATGCTGTTATTGTTCCTGCAGAGCTGTCTGCATAAGAAAAATAAATAATATCAAGGGGTTAAACTCCAAAGGTTTAAAAAAAGGTGGAAGAAGGGATTGCTATGTAGGCTACAAGGAAAAGAGAGAGCACTGTTATCATTATTGCTACTCTTAAACAATTTTGTATGAAAGGCAAAACAGTTTAGAAATACTCAAATTATCTAAAAAATATTACATTTTTTATTCTGTTACTTGAAATTTTTACCACAATCCTGAAACTCTTTATACTCACTTCCAGCAGCTACAACTGGCAGTGGGACAAACCCCACAAACTGGTAACAGCAAGGAGCTTTCAGGGCTTTCCAGCGCTGCCGGCTGGTGGTATGCTGGATGTCTGGTGCTCCGAACTGCATATTTTAGTAGGATCATAATTCTGATGAACTGACTGCAAAAATAATGTTTTGAGGTGGACTTTCTCGCTTAAAAATGTGTCAAAACAGTTTTTCCAACTCATCAAAGTAAATAAGGCCAAGCTGCTCTCTAGCATGTAACTACAAAACAGAGCATGCTTGACATCTAAAATGCTTTCGGTGTGAACGCAGCTTAAGAGACACTGTATTAAAAGTTCGAGCCAGGTAAAACAACTTGATTTTAATTAGACAGCAGCAGATGAATCTGCTTACTCAATCAGCACATTAGAGAAAAACATAAGGAAAACAGCCAATCAACCCAAAAAAATAACAACACAAAGGATGTCTCCATGAAATAAACATGTCCAAAATATAAAACTTTACAATCTCTCCTTTTTTTCCATTTCACTTGAAAATATTGGAAGGCTGCATTTTTATATGAACTAATGCACAAAGAAAGTAAACTTTTCACCAGCACAATATACTGTTTACTATACTGTAAAATAATAAAATGCTACAGTAACCTTAATTTTGTAACTTTTAACATCATAAAGGATTGAAAGCATTTTCATGCCAATGGAATACTATGTTTAAAATGACCTTGTGATATTTATGTTTACCTGCATGATTTCTGAAGGGTGCTCTTCTCACTTTGCTGACTAATATGAGCTAACATTTTAGAAAATGTAAGTTGATGTGAAACTCATGGGGGCATATGAAAGTATCACCGCAGTTCACTTTTGTGGGGAGTGTACGGTAATATGCCTTTGTACACTGTGTCAAGAGGCGAGCATACAAAAACAGGTCTGCAGACTTGTAAGGGTTTCATATATCTGTGGCTGTGTGCCATTTTGTGTTGTGGAGGAGCTTTGCTGGAGACAGACCCTGCTTACTGAACAGCTAAATCGTCAGAGAAAGACCGTGGTGAGGCATGCGTCTGCATTAGATAAGCGTGGTCACAAAAAGTCACCACACAGAGCAAAACCAGACAGGGACCCTCAGCGGCCTGAGCACCCAGAACACCACCAGCATACTATATCATTACATCTTATTTAATATTTCAACATGGCTGATTGATGGGGTTTAACATGCATGTTGCTGTAAGATATTTGCCATTGCCATGCAGAGAAGTTTTTGAAAACCACAAAAGAGGGAGTGGTGACCTTGTGGTTACAGCAGTACTTGCATTCTGAAAAGGCTGCAAGTACCTGGCTCTCCACAGGCACGGTGAACTCCCTACTACTCCCTCAGACATGGTTTAAATGCTGAAAAAAAAAATAAAAAATTAGTGGCAATGTATGCTTGCAGTGACAATGCTAATTATCTCTCCCCTATCTTTCTCTGCTTGCAAGTGTTTGTAGGAATCCAGGTTATTGTGCTTACACTAGTGTCTCTTTCAAAGTTTCCTTTGGAAAACAGTAAGCCAAATGAGATACTCCAATTTCAGCGATAAGAAAAGAGCTAACACCATTGTTTCAAGTATTCTTTGACCTATCTGAGCTGCCGGCCATAGACAAGACCACAGTTTGTCCAGTAAACACACAGAAGCTGTGTGTTTACTGGACTACCTTTTAACAAAATAGTTTTCTTATTACTCTTGCCGTTGATATCTTACCTCTAGACCATTTCCTTCATTGTTTGGCACTTGCTTATTAAAGGTGATGGAGGCTACGTTGGCTTGCATGCACAAACACACTAGTTGATATTCAGTTATGTGTATAGGAGTATCATGATGGAGTCGCTACCCTGAGTGGTTTTAAACTTATCCTCTCTTGGAGCTGAAACATACAAGGAATCTTGTTGTATAAACTCAAACCCAGCTTCGTCTGGATGGGGCCTTGTATCGGGGGTTTAGTAAACCTGGCTCACCAAACCCACATAGGGTTTATGCAAAGTATGTAGACTGCAGGAAGTTTACAAGTATTCACAAATATACAGTACTTTGTGCTAGTCTATCACATAACACAAATAGAAATCACTGTTTTTTTTTTGAGTACTAAATAGGAGCGATATAATGCCCTGTGATGGAGTGCTGACTAAAGGCAGTGGATAGATGGATGAAGGAAGGAAGGAAGGAAGGAAGGAAGGAAGGAAGGAAGGAAGGAAGGAAGGAAGAAAGAAAGAAAGAAAGAAAGAAAGAAAGAAAGAAAGAAAGAAAGAAAGAAAGAAAGAAAGAAAGAAAGAAAGAANAAAGAAAGAAAGAAAGAAAGAAAGAAAGAAAGAAAGAAAGAAAGAAAGAAAGAAAGAAAGAAAGAAAGAAAGAAAGAAAGAAAGAAAGAAAGAAATCAATTTTCAGGCTTACAGGATCTGAAATGTAGACAAAGTTGATTTTCTGGGGGAAATTTATGTATTTTGGAATATAATAATAAGGTGCAATCTGGTTTGGGCTGGCTATCCAGTTTGGCACATTAACAGCACTGTCACACAGTAGCATTTTGACACAAATCATTCAAACATGCTGTTCCCTGAAAAACAGATTCCTCTTAAAGGCTATTGCACCTCAGTAAATAGAGGGCACCCAGGAATGAATGGTGACTGCTCTCACAGGCTCCTGGACAATACTGACTCTTACAATGCTAGTTGGCACACAGATTTCAGTAATTAGACTGTGACTGTTGTTGGCAAAAGGCCATAGAAAGGAGGAGGATGTGTGTAAAGGCATCGTTCCCTGATTGCACACACATTAATGCACACTCCTTCACACAAAACCAACCAATGCCCATGTTTGCCCCCTCGAGCTGCTATGCTACTATCCCACAACCCTTTCATTCCCCTCCCCCTCTATCTTCTTTTGCCATTTTTTATGAGTCAAAGTAAGGGTCTCTGGGTTTATTTACAGATGGGTAGTTTGTAAGAAGTTAGAGAGGGCTTTTTTTTTGGGAGGGGGGTTTGCGGGGTAATTACAATGGTGGGGAAAACAAACAGGATAAGGCAAAACGGGACTTGGCTGTGGTCACATGGGAACTATTTATTCATTATTGCTCCAATGGGAGCTTTTGTATTCTCCAGTGCAGGATGTTTAGGTGGGGAGGAACATACAAAAACATATACTGCAGACTGACAAATCTGCTGAATCATTTGCAAGTAATTAAAAAGTACAGTGCTCTTGTGTGAAATTGATTTAAAAGATTTATTGTTCTTCTTGTTTTTCAATTCAGTTTCAAAAGGAGACCAGTTGAGTTTGGTCCCAGGTGCCTATAACCTCGCTCTTCCACTTTTCAGCAGACTACCTTCATGAACTCAGGCTGAACCAGTGCATAGCATTGTGGTTTTATGGTGAACATATCAAGGTCAGTTGCACCAAACCTGCACTGACTAGAAAAGGGTCACTAAGTGGTTAACAGCACAGTCAAGCAGTGGAGATAAAATCTTCACCTTGTGAACTCAGTTTCACTCTGAGTTTTTTTTTTCAGGTTTTAACCGTCAAATCTGACTATGAATTTAAAAAGCACATTAAGACGAGAAATAATCAATAATGCTTTTGTTGTTAGGAATGATGCGCCCTTGCTTGATGATTGCAATTTTTATAAGTTCAAATGCGTAGGAGTCTGGACAATGTCTAACTCGTTCCAGCCCAGTATAACTTAGTGTTTTCCCCAGGCAGGGAGCGAGGGTTTGTGGGGGAAGGGTACTTGGCAGTCCTCTGCTTTCATGCAACCCTTAGATTAGAGAATCAGGAATCAAAAGCAGAACATAATAGAAACACCCTCTGCTTAAGCACATCTCACAAAATCTGCCGTGTGCTTGCATTCAGTACCCTTTATTCTGATACTTCTAAATACATTCTAACAAAAACAGCTGTTTTGAGACGTTAATTACTTTTGGTAATGCAATTATTTTAACCAGGAAAATACCTGGTATCTCAGGGATGAAGTTATGGAGAGATATGATGCAGGGTTTGGTTACACAAAAATATTCCAATCTTTGAACAGTTCAAAGGTTATTAATCTTCCATCAAAAAATAGAATGTGCATTGCAGAACTGCAGACCTAATACGACCTAGTCATGGTACACTAATATTCTGTGATGTTTCTAAAATAAAAAAAAACTTAACATCAACAGCCACCAGAGAACATACATCACTCCATAGGTGTACCTGTCTGAACAGCGCATGTCTGTTTCAATACATCATAGTAGGCCTACGTTGGTTTGCAAACTTTTGGCTGAAGTGGATGTTCTGAGGCGTTGGTGGAAGTAAATCTAGCTCTTCAGTTCTTTATCTCACTGGTGTATATCGGACATGCATCCTTTTCTATCAGAGTGGATGTAATGATGCAGGTGCTGACAAGGTCTGCTATTCAAGTTTTGAATAATTGAATGAATAAAAGATTGAAAAAAAAAAGAAAATGCGAATTTTCTGTGTTTGATTTTAAAATGAACTGACAGTTGTTTGTAATACTTTGAGATAACTTTGACTACTGTGAGGTGTACTATAAATTAGTGTTTCACCGATACCAATACCAGTATCAGGCAGGGCCCCAATGCTGCACTAAAATTTTGGTATCGGTATCGACGAGTACCAACAAATAGGGCACGATATAATTTCACCTAAAGTTTATTCAACTATTGTCATTCATTCCAGGTAGGCAATAAAAAGTTTTACTGGATTCACACGCTTTGGTCAAGTCTCCTGACTTGAAAAACAGCTATATAAGTACAGGCCATTTACCACTTTGTATTAGCCTTTTTCCTGCTTCACAAAGGTAGGCAGCAGCTTGACAAAGCCATGATGGTAATTATTTTACATCTAAGTAGTATGCAGTTCTTCATATATAAACACACTCATCAATTTCAAACAGATGGTATCGGCGTGGCGATTCCTGCAGAGCTAGGTATCGGAGCAAAAAATGGCGCAACACTAGTGTAAATAAAATCTAGAATTATCAATATAATTTTTTTATATACACTACCGTTCAAAAGTTTGGGGTCACATTGAAATGTCCTTATTTTTGAAGGAAAAGCACTGTACTTTTCAATGAAGATAACTTTAAACCAGTCTTAACTTTAAAGAAATACACTCTATACATTGCTAATACATTAGCAATGTATAGAGTGTAAAAAACTCCACGGTGGCTAGGCTTCGGGGGTGGACGAGATCCGTCCTGAGTATCTTAGAGCTCTGGATGTTGTCAGGCTGTCATGGTTGACACGACTCTTCAACATCGCGTGGAGGTCGGGGACAGT
>NW_015151381.1:231837-259515 GCF_000732505.1 Cyprinodon variegatus | reverse complement strand
AGGAGTATGGAGTCGGGGGGCCTTTACTAGGGGCCATCCGTTCTCTGTACAAATGGAGCAGGAGTCTGGTTCGCATTGCCGGCATTAAGTCGGGCCTGTTCCCAGTGCATGTTGGACTCTGACAGGGCTGCCCTCTGTCCCCGGTCCTGTTCATAACTTTTATGGACAGGATTTCTAGGCGCAGCCAAGGACCGGAAGGGGTCTGGTTTGGGGAACAGCGGCTCTCATCCCTGCTTTTTGCGGATGACATAGTTCTGCTGGCTCCCTCCTGCCAAGACCTACAGCATGGGCTGGGGCGGTTCGCAGCCGAGAGTGAAGCATCCGGGATGAGAATCAGCTCTTCCAAATCCGAGGCCATGGTTCTCGACCGGAAAAAGGTGGCCTGTCCCCTTCAGGTTGGAGGAGAGTCCCTGCCTCAAGTGGAGGAGTTCAAGTATCTTGGGGTCCTGTTCACGAGTGAGGGAAGAATGGAGCGGGGGATCGATAGATGGATCGGTGCGGCTGCTGCAATAATGCGGATGCTGCACCGGTCTGTTGTGGTGAAGAGAGAGCTGAGCGAAAAGGCAAAGCTCTCGCTTTACCGGTCGGTCTACATTCCTACCCTCACCTATGGTCATGAATTTTGGATCATGACCGAAAGAACGAGATCCCGGATACAAGTGGCTGAAATGAGCTTTCTCCGCAAGGTGGCTGGGCTCTCCCTTAGAGATAGGGTGAGGAGCTCGGTCATTCGGGAGAGGCTCAGTGTAGAGCCGGTTCTCCTCCACATCGAGAGGAGTCAGTTGAGGTGGCTTGGACATCTTCTTCGGATGCCCCCTGGGCACCTCCCTCGGGAGGTGTTCCAGGCATGTCCCACCGAGAGGAGGCCCAGGGGATGACCCAGGACACGCTGGAGAAACTATGTCTCTTGACTGGCATGGAAGCGCCTAGGGATTCCCCTAACAGAGCTGGAGGAGGTGTCAGCGGAGAGGGAAGTCTGGGATTCTCTGCTTAGTCTTCTGCCCCCGCGACCCGGTTCCGGATAAAGCGGGAGACGACGAGTACGAGTACGACTACATTGCTAATGTGGTAAATGACTTTTCTAGCTGTAAATGTTTGGTTTTTGGTGCAATATCTATATAAGTCTATAAAGGCCCATTTCCAGCAACTATCACTCCAGTGTTCTAATGGTACAATGTGTTTGCTCAATGGCTCAGAAGGCTAATTGATGATTAGAAAACCCAGGACAATTACCCTAAACACACCTCCAAATTGTGCAAGAACTATTTAGAGTAGAAGCAGGAAGCAGGTATTCTATCCGTAATGGAGTGGCCAGCGCAGTCACCAGATCTGAACCTCATTGAGCTGTTGTGGGAGCAGATTGACCGTATGGTATGCAAGAAGTGCCCATCTAACCAATCCAACTTGTGGGAGCTGCTTCTGGAAGCGTGGGGTGCAGTTTCTCCAGATTACCTCAACAAATTAACAGCTAGAATGCCAAAGGTCTGCAATGCTGTTATTGCTGCAAATGGAGGATTCTTTGAAGAAAGCAAAGTTTGATGTAAAAAAAAAAATCTTATTTCAAATACAAATCAATATTTCTAACCGTGTCAAATTCTTGACTCTAGTTTCTATTCATTTCACAACGTATGGTGGTGAATAAGTGTGACTTTTCAGGAGAACACAATTGTTTGGGTGACCCCAAACTTTTGAATGGTAGTGTATATATATATATATATATATATATATATATATATATATATATATATATATATATATAATTTCTATTTCCATGGCTTTAAACCTCTTTTTTCTTTTAAGGCCGTCTGGATAAGCGGAACCAAATCTTTGTAGATCACCCAAACACCTCAAGTTATTTCACACACACAAAAAAATTATTGTTACACATGCAATTTACAGTGTCTTATTTTGAATCTTTGAAAATCAGACCAATAGCATTTGCTGCATTTCTGCTGCTTGCATTAAGGTTTTTATTTTTCATCAGTTTCCTCATAATTGAGCAGAACAAGGCTAGTTGTGAATGGCCTACTGCATTGACTGAGAGGAGGTTTGAGAATAGCAGAGCAGAGACATACATTTATGTTTTGAAACATATTTATTTTTTTGTAATAATCAACATTCTAGACTTTAAAAAGCAAATACAGTAAGCTTTGGTAAGACTTTGTGAAGTTACTGTTCTTTGACATCTTGTCTTTTTTTTTTTATGTTTGCTGATACAAGGGGACCTTGTACGACATAGTATTAGGGCCAGGCTAGATAGATTTTTTTTTTATTTCAAGAATAAAGTCAAAATATTACAAGAATAAAGTCGTAACGAGAATAGTCATAAAATTACGAAAATAAAGTCATAACATTACAAGAATAAAGTCAATACAATTATGAGAACAAAGTCTTAAAATTATGAGAACAAAGTTGTTTTTTATGACAACTCTTACAAGAAGCACTTTCTTCCCTAGAGCATCATGTGAGGTTATACTTTGGCATTGGTTTGACAAATAATGAAATCTTTTAGCACACCAGCATCAAATTCGGCAGCATATCAAAGTGGACTCAGGTTGCTGTTTGGTGGAACTGGTCATATGCTGGTCGGAGCTCGAAGCTTTCTTTCTAAAACGGGTTGTGGTATGATATTTTTCCAACTTTATAATATTAAGGCTAATATTACAACTTTATTCTCGAAATAAAAAAAAATAAATAAATAAAATCTTTAGCCTGGCACTAATACTCCGTCGTATACCATGAGTGTCAAGAGAGGCCCCTTAAAATGAAATTAATTACAATGATTTTAAAAGATTTTCAAAGTATTTTTTTCTCAGCAAATGTGTTCTAAGTTAAATGGGTTTAGTCTTTTTTTCCACTAGGTTGTAACGATTAAGGTTATATCATTTATTGATAGAACTGAAGAAGTCTAACACCCGGAGATTGTTTCATATTTTTACCCCTCATGTGATTATAGTACATCAAACCCTCAGGGTTTTTAACCATGCCCCTGAGTTTAGAGTGGTTGGTAATATTTGATATCTATTCCCTGGAGTCATCAGAGTAAAGCTTCTGCTGCTGCATGAGACAAAAAACAGTTGATTTGAACAACAATAATCATCAGCAAAGAAACATTATTATGCTTATTTGGGGTTTTGTATGCCTCATAAATATGTTCATCTTTTTAAACAAGAGGCATTATTCTGATGTGTTTATAGATTCAATCTCAGCAGTAAGCCTATTTACTTGAAGAGTTGTGCTGTTTAGCAGGCTGTTGGCATCCAGTGCCTGAAGCTCTACAACAGTTATCAATAAGAGGTTAATGAATTGACCTTGAAGGGAGTTCTCTGCCTGGAAATCCCCTGCAAACAGTAGCATGTGTTGAAATCATACAGATTCCACTTTTCTTGTTAACTTACACTCTTTTCCTTAGATCTGTCTGACACATTGCCGTCAGCGTTTCGATCATTAGAAGCCCCACCTGTATATGGTTGGTCCATTAACTGACCTTAATATGTCTGTACCCAGAAGCCTTAAAGAGGAATTGCAGGATTTAGTCACAAAGTAAATCTTACACAGAATGTTAAAATTCCTTTATTGAGGATAACGGTTAAAAACAAGAGAGTGGTGATTCTCTGTCGAAACCTTTACAGTAAAACCAAAGTTTGTTAAAATTTTGTTTAAAAATGCTCCCTATTTATTTGTTAAAACGACCCAATGACGTTGAATAACTTTAACTGAAGTACTAAGATAATGAAGTATATTTTGTTGGGTATTTGTAACAGTGTTTTGATATCTTTATTGCAACTGGTTCAGAAAATACACCTGTTATTGCTTTGGTATTGTCAGATAAAACAGAAAAATCTTTACAGTATACTGTAATGCGCCTTTGACATATTGATTTCTAAATCAATCGTAACCTAAATAGAGACGTAAAACTAGGAGTTGTGCTGCAGGGTTTGCTTTCTCTTTGATGTGATTACCACCTAACGTGATTCAAGAATGAAAATTAAGTTGCCAGCTTAATACATTTCTGCTAAAAGCATCCTCTCCAAACCCTCTATGGGTTTTCTGATTCCGCTTAAAACATAAAAACATCATATTTATCTGCAAGAACATTTCTGTGCTCTGATCGACATGAATTGTTTTACAGTTAATGATTTACCCATGTGCACTGACCTCTTTCCTGCAGCCATTTCTTCATCAACACAATGTTTAATCAGAAAATCTACTATGCAGATTTAATTTTTTTTTTTTTTATAATTGCCTTGAGTTATTGTCTTCATCGTTTGAGTCTCATCTAGATTTAGACTAAACAACCTGATATTATACTGGCCTGGTATTAGAGACTTGAAGAAACCAGCAGACACGCTGGTTTGAGCTTTTCATGCCACTGGGATAATTGTACTCTATAAAACACTAACTGGATTTTTATATTCAAACCCCAGGGGAAGTCATTAATGCCATTTTAATTAAGAGTACTGAAGGCCTTCATTTCTGCCTGTTGGGATGGAGCGACCTTGACTTGATCTCTGAAACAACATATTGGTCAATTAGGAGGCTATCATTCTCAGAGCATGTTTTCACAGCTACACAGCATTAGGTTTAACCTGCGCTTCCGTCCCTTGATCCTATTACAGAAGAAATGATATGATGGGTTTTGCCCACTTGTCTGTGGGTGCTAGAATGTGATTACAGTTCCTTCCTGGAATATTGATGGACTCTTTATTATTTCAAAACCAGTCACATTACAGCTGCATCCAGTAAAGTATTTTATTCACAGAGCTTTCATTTAAAAGGTTTTATGTGACAGACATGAATATAGGACACGTGGAATAATATGTACTGGTTAGATTAGACCAAACCTAAACTACAAGAAAAAAAATGTCTAAATTCATTGTCTGAAATGACACGTTATCATGGCATCATCGTGCTCTGGGGATTTTTTTCTATGGATAAGGCAGAAAAGTTTTACGGAGTTAATTTTAATGAGGATGGTTCTACTGTATATAAAGCCCAATCCAAGAAGAAACCTAGACACCAAAAGGCCTAAAGATAAAATAGGACGTCCATCTGACAGCAAGAAAACAACCTTTGAGGAGTATAAATAAAACACTTGGATTAATGAAGAGTTTACTTGATGAAATGGTCAGAAGTCTTAAGTTAAATTAAATTAAGTTGCAAGCCTTTAACTATTTTTCGCAATGACAAAAGTATCGATTTCAGTTTTAAGATATGCAAATATCGGTTTTATTAATTTTTTATTAATGTGACAAGGCTGAGAAATATTGAGTTGTCTTAATAGTTTTTCATGGATTTTATATAAATGCAAAAAGTTTCAAAATTCCTTTTTCTGCTGGGTTCCTAATTTTTTCATTAAAAAAAACAAAAACAAAAAAACATAAATCCCTTTATCGTCCCATTTCACTCTCTGCATTTAACCCATCCCCTTGGGGAACAGTTGGCTGCCATTGTGTGAAGCCCAGGGAGCAGTGTGCGGTTAAGGGTTTGGCTTAGGAACCTATAGTGGAGGCTGTGGGTATCAAACCAGCTCCTTCCAACCTTATCAGAGCATAAGCACATTGCTCTAACCACTAGGCCAACACTCCTCTTAGACATAAACTACCTCATTTTACAGGGTAAAAAAACATACATAGAAAGTTTTCATTACATGTCTGTACTATAAACAACAAATTAAAGAACTGTTAATATTTAATTAGAAGTTTCTTAGCAATTTAAATAAAGATCATTTGCAGCACAATGATGTTAGGAAATAATTAAGCTGGAGAAGCTTCACTATGGTAGAATAAACAGTCTTCCAGGGTTTACCCGACCCAAATCATACAACTACTGCAGCTCCGGCTGCCTGGAAAGAAAAACACTGGGTCAGAGTGGGAGCAAAAGAGCGCTGATATGAGTAATGGCAAACAGCTGCTCTGGTCAGTCGCTAAAAATACACACATGTGGGGCAGGTGTGAGGGTCTTAGCCTAGGACTGCTGTAAATTAAAATGTGCCGTAAGCCTAAATTTTTTTCTAAATGAAAAGAAAAATTAAAGTAGATATATTTTAGATCAAATCATTCAAGTAGTCACAAACTAAATCTTACACAGTTGTTTGAAGGTATTTTACATGTGTGGAAACACTATAAAATTAAGAAAATTATACATTACATCAATGTAACATCCAGACCAAATTTTCTCCCTTTTCGAAGAGAATGTATTTCTCAAAAGCTGCAATTTTTTGTTAATTTATTCACATTTTCAGTCTCTTGCCATCTCCACTAATTGCACATAGTCATATCTTCAGCCTTGATAAAGAAGCATGACTTTTTTACAGATCCATAGTGCCTTATTTCTAGTGCAAAACAAATAGAAAACCAAAGGCACTCTTGCAATAATTATAAAGAGCTTCACTTCTTTTTGTGTAAAGTATCAAGAATCTGTAATTCAATACCATAAACAAGAGCTTGGAGGATGCTGCGCTGCAGCTGTATTTTGTGTTTGGAAGTTTGTTTGTGTGGCTTACTCTTTGGTTTAAACTTCTTATCTTTATTTTTGACCTATCTGCTGTGTTCCTTGATCCTCGAGATACTTTTCGTTCATTGATAAACTTCTCATAAACTTCTGAATCCTTCACAGAATGCCTGTATTTATCCTAAAAAAAGGATGCACTACAACATATAATGGAAAATGGTTGCATGCCAATCATTTACTTTTCTTATTTGTAAAACCTATTAAAAAATGTCATCCACTTTACAGCAGATGGAAAAAAAATTACCAGATATCATCTATTTCATGATGATCTATTACATCAAATAAAATGAAAACAAGTTAGTACTTTTTATATCACAAAAGCTGGAATGCCT
Source organism: Cyprinodon variegatus (assembly GCF_000732505.1). Taxonomy (NCBI): domain Eukaryota; kingdom Metazoa; phylum Chordata; class Actinopteri; order Cyprinodontiformes; family Cyprinodontidae; genus Cyprinodon; species Cyprinodon variegatus. Next base: position 252,670 of record NW_015151381.1, on the reverse strand, counting down.
AAAAGGAATACATCTGAAAGGTCAAGTAAGTTTAAAAGTAATGATTACATAGAAACTGTAGCAACATTTCTTAGATACTGCTTAAATGCAGAGGTAAATTTCTCCAGTGTGAGATCAATAAAGTTCAGCTATTATTGTTTTTTTGTTTTTTTATTATGAGCTTCCTGTTAAATCCAGAATAGAATTTAAAATACTCCTTCTCACATATAAAGCCTCAAATTGTCAAGCTGCATCTTATATCAGAAAGCTGATCATATCTTATGTTCTCAACAGAGCACCACTGTCAATCTGCAGGTTTGTTAATGGTCCCTAGAATTTCTGAAAGTAGAGTGGGAGATAGGTCTTTTATTTATCAGGCTCCTGTGGTGGAACCAACTACCCATTTTAATCCATGTGGCAGCCACCCTGTCTACTTACTGTTAAGGCTAGGCATCAAATCTTCCTTTTTGATAAAGCTTATAGTTAGAGTGACTCAGGTTATCCTGAGCTATCTCTTTAGTTATGCTGCTATAGGCTTAGACTGCTGGAGGAATTAGGGACCACTTTTCATCATGCTGCTTCATTCTATATTCTCCCATTTTTTAAAATTTGTTAGTTCAACCTCCAATTTTATGCAGTGCTTTTTCTCATCACGGTAGCTTCATCTGGTCTGTCCCTATTTGGCTTTGATACCATCCTTGAGAGAAATCTCAGCTGTGCTGCCATTGACACCTTTGTTTATAGATGTCCGAGCTTGGCCCGTTTTCAGTGCGGTCCTGTTTCCCTTACTAGACTAACTGTATGTGCTCTATTACATCCTCTGTCATGGGAGCTGGGTTGAAGCTCGTCTTCCTTGCTGTCTTTCCTGGACCTAGTTTATAGTTGCCTTTTTTTATCTGTGCTTCTTTCTGGATGTCTGCTTCTGTCTCCTTGAACCCCAGTCGGCCTCGGCGGATAGCCGCTCATACTGACCCTGCTTCTGCTGAATGTTTCTTCCAGTTAAAAGGGAGTTTTCCTCTCCACTATCGCTACAAGGATGCTTGATATGAGGGTTTGCTGTTTATTCAATGAGTCGACACACTGAACCGGTTTTCCTTAGAGAGAAAACTTGAACCAATCTGGCTGTTTGATCTGATTCCATTGTCTCTATAAAGTGACTTAAGATGACATGTGTTGTGAATTGGCTGTGAATCTGTGCTAAGAACATGTTCCATTAGTTTTTGAACTGATAAAGTAGAGAGCAATACATTGGAATTGGCTTGTAAGTGCGAGCACCACAACAAGTAGTAGATACCTCAGGTTTTTCAAGTTTCATCTATGACGTCATTCCCACATCCAAGCTATAAGACAAACAATAAAAGATAAATGTTCAGTTCTTAAACTCTGATTTTGAGCTGGAAACTTTGCTATCTATATTTTTATCTTGTGTGGACATTGTGCTTCATCTGAATTCCCAAGATCTGTATAAAATGATGTGTCAGTACAAACTCCTTCAAAAGTTCGAAGGCCCTTTCGGTACCTTTTTGCCATGATATGAGAATCTCAGCAGCTACAGGCCAAAAGCTGTGTTTCTATCTAAATGTCATATGAATTTTGAGCAAATTTTGAAATTGTCAAAAAAAAAAAGAAAAAGAAATTAAGACTTGTTGAGGTCTTCTTTGGATCAGTTGTGGTTAAGCTAACATTTGTTTTTTTGGGGGTGGGGGTGGGAGGGCGGGGGGCAGCCTGATACTGCTTTTTATAATTCACATGCACACATACAATATAAATGAACCCTACTCAGTATCACATTTCATTTAACTGCGTATGCCATTTTGAATAACCATGTAGTATTTTGTTCTCTTTTTTTAAACATTTTATTCTATTTAATTATGTATATAACCTTTGAGAGCAACAAGCCTGAACATAGCTGAAAAGGTGAAGTCCTTAAAAGAATCTAAATTATATACCCCTAAAAGAAAAATTAAAAAAAGAAAAAAAACCTTCCAATGCAAATTTTCAGATACGATTGTATAATTTCTTTTGTCTCATTGGAAAAAACAATGTACAGCTGTGTTGAATCATTTACATGTGTCTCTTTACATCCCAAAGAAAACATTTTTTTTCCCACAAAATACTGTAGTAGGAGAGAGAAGAGCAGCAATTGCTGACTTTGTTTATTGCCATCCAAACTTGGCTCAGCAAGTAAACCCTCGTTCTTGTGCAATTGTTTGAGATGAGCTGGCCGACTGCCAAATCTGGAGTAAATCAGCGCTGTCAGTCAGCAACAACAGCCAGCAAGAGGAGGAGGACAGCGTGCAAAAAGAGAGGAAAACTTTTGTGCTTGTTGGTATATGTGATAGACATGCAGAAAGTCTGGGAGAGCATGAGAACAGGGCTCATATAAGATTGGAAAAAGAAAGGAAGAGCAGTAGAGGAATGGGGGATGGGATGTGTAAAAAAGGAAAGAAAGAAGGAGTGAAAGAAAGATGGGAGGACCTGGTGCTCTGTTTTGAAACATAAGCCTGGAAAAAGTGCTCAGACTTTAACACTCGATCCAATGTTTTTACAGTTGTTACTGTTTGGAGGAGGTCCATTGCGTGAGTGCATGCATGCACTGAAACCTACAAATACACATATACACCCACACATGCTGCCCGCACCCCCACCACCCATACACACACACACAAAAACACAATTACACACGTCGATGCGCCCAACCCCTAGTTGTGCAGGTTGTTTTTCTTCCTTGGCCTGATCCTTCAGCGCACACTCCTGTTATCAAGGTGAGGCATGCTAACAAGTCAGGCTGCCTGCCTGAATTAACTGGCCCGCTGCCAACCTGCTGGGTACAAAACCTCCACTGAACCGGTCCATATCTTTAGCTTGGAGGCTTCACAATCTCTGCATGGGTTCTGTGCATTTATGAAGGCATGGTGTCTGGAAAGGGGGCTTGAGGCAAGCTCTTTTCTCATTACTGCACACCATAGGCCTTACCAACACACTGGGCTCCTGATGCTTCCTGAGGAAACCGCAGTGAATTTTCATTTTTATCTTGCTACAGGAATCCTCTTCCTGCCAATTAGTTCCCAGCAATGACTGTTTGTTTATGTTCCATCGAGTGACAACCCCATCACAATTAGACAGTGCTTGTGTCCTTCAGAGGTGCATGCCAAGTGCATGGATTTTTATGCACGGGGAGAGAGTGCTGCCTGCTGTGTGAAGGTTTATGGGGTGTATCTTTTAATTGGGACCAAATGGTGGTGGGTTAGCCTGGAGTTTAAAAAAAAAACAGCTAAAGCCAGAAAAGGTAGAGGGAGAACAATAGCCAGAAAGAGACTGAAAAGACAAGTTCAACAGGTTCACGAACAGTGCTGTGAGGATTTAAATCCCTCCCCTTGACCACAGGATACTGCCTGTTTGTGAGTCAGAGATTTCTGTTCTTGCTCTGTGTATGTTGGTGTGTGTTTGTGTGTGCGTGTGTTTGGGGTGGGGGTGGGGGGTCACAGCTGTGATGGCCGGGAGTGACTGAAGCTCGACAAAGCTCTGCACTCTGCTGAGTTACTCTTAGTAAACAAAGGGAACTCATGCCGTAGTACATTCATTGCACAACCTCTCCTGCAGCAAAATACGACACAAAAAGAACCTCTCCAAAAAAGTCAGATTAAAGGAGGGGTTTGAAAAAAAAAAAAACAGAATAGGTTGCAAGTTTAAAAACAAGAAACAACTCCAAACAACAATAGAAAGAAGTGGATTTTCGTCAGTTGCTTAGAAGGTTTTAAGCGTTAAAGCTTTGCTTCTTAGAGGGAAAGAACAGGTTGTGGGGGGATGAACGAACTGCTGTGAGGACGAGTTTTTCTTTTCTTCGCCAGAGTCGGTCAGCTGTGTATAGTCACAGCTGAGAAGAGGGGGGCAGGGGATTATTGTTGAATTGCTGCAACCACATCATGCTCCAGCCCTATTTGCCCACTGCCTGCACAGTGACACGCAACAGTGTTGGCTAACTCCCATGACAACTAATAGCCTGAGTCCCAGATGTGTGCAAAGCACTGAACAAGCAGAGAGCAAACTGTTCAAATATAAGCAAAGTTTAAAGAGTGGCAAGTCTCTTTGCAAAGAGCCATTTGTGTCTTTTCCAATAGCTATAAAGTTTCTTTTTGCAAAACTCAATAATGGATTTATCTACTTTAACCATAATGAAATCAACCATATCTTATTAGTACAATGCAATGCAAAGGAATTCACATCTCATTAACTTTTTAAACATTTTATCCCAGTGCAGCCACAAACGTAGATTTGTATTTATTTGAATTTTATTTGATAAGCTAACAAAAGCAACTGCATATTTGTGAAATAGTAAGAAAATGTCATTGGTTTTAATAATCTGTATTGTGCCCCGCTGAGTTAGGTTTTCAGAATTATATTTTGGCACAAATACAACTAAAAGTTTTTTAGGGTAATTGTGAGTTTTATTTTTTCTCAGATGTTGAAATTTTCAACTTCAAAATGTAAAATATTATGTCCCTAAAGGTCAGAATTGCGAATCCAAGGATGGTAACGAAACTTCTGCGTTCAAGACCGATGCTTTTTGCACCAACAGTAGTGAAACTTTCTGAGTAGACTTTTTAATAGCTCTCTTTGTTACACATTTATAACTGGTTGAGCCCGAAATAAATGTAGAGTGTTTGACCAGAACTCTTGTGGGTGACCTAGACACAATGATAACACATGATTTAATAGACACAATGCAGCTATGGTATAAAAAACACAAACAAAAAACATTAAGTTTCAGTGCTGTGTATATGTAGAGATAGCCCAGTATTTTTATCATTGTAATGGATGTAACTTTAGCCTTAGTGGCCATTGATAAAACAATTACAATAACAGTACAATAAAACAATGACAGTAGAAAACAGCAATACAATAACCAATCCCTGCAAATGATGCATTTTAGTTCTGAGAATAACTGAAAATACATTAAGTTTCTGCCAGCTTTGCAAATCTAGCAACTGAATGTTTTGGCAATTCTGATTTTAAAGCTAATTTTGCATGTAACAAGTTAAAGGGGGTGCAAGAAACTATATTGCAAACCTTTAGTTTATTGAGCAAACCCTTATAGCTACCACTAATGTTACTTTTTCATGGAAGCCTTTTCCTGTGTCAAAAGAAGGTGAAAGATTTCACACAACTACAAAGAGATATCTTTCACATCCTAAAACTTTTGAACAGCTTAATGTTTTTCATGCTCAACAGGTTTACCTTAGGGCCTTTCTCTCTATATCCATGCCTTTTACCACCTAATGTGGATCAAAGTTAAAGGGTTAAGCACAACTATGATTTTGAATGCGTATTATTTAGCAAGGAGCTACTTGAAATCTTCTCAAGGTTTTGGGGAAGTATCTGTGGCTTGTGGCAGCGAACAGGTGCTGTGAGTCATAGTTTATTGCTGCAGATATACTTACTTCAGTAAGTGACACATCACTTTTGCTTGGGTTATGAGAGGCTCTCAAAAGATTAGGTAGAACTTGCCGCACTCAATGGCCTAAACTCTGACAGAATCTTCTTTTTATTCTGTTGAGCTAAAAACCCGGGCCCGTAGGAGGCTGCAGTGTTTTGATTGGCTTTACAGACAAAAACAAGGGCCCTACTTGTGCGTGACCCCTGGGCCTGACCCCAGAGATAGACGCTTCTCTAATGGGTGTCTCTTTCAGCAGACAGCAAAGTGAGGGGAACAGAGGAGCCATTGTTTGCACCAGGGAAAGCCAATGCTTTCCCCATTTAAGTGCTGATCCTAAAGGAAAGAGCCACCAAATGTGAGATAAACATCCTGGGGTGGATTATTACTGTCTTTGGCTTCATGTTAGGTATAGTATTTAAAGACACTACGGCTACGCACACATGATAACAGTGTGCTTTGACAAATGTCCAAAAGAACTTCTTGTTCTCTTCTATTCAAGCTTAAAGTCTAAACTTGGGGTTCTGCAGTTGTGAACACCAAGTCAACTGTGACTGGGATAGCAGTTGTTGTTCAGTTTTCAACCACATCCTTTGGCATGCTCATTGTGTACAGCATTTCTTTTGTCAGGGGGGCCGGAAGGCAAAAGAGTTCTACTGCTGTAAGCAGCCAAACAGGTGAGTCAGGTGTGGTTTAATTGTGAAACTCTACCTTTGGAGTACAACAATATGAGCGCCACGCGTCAGCCCTGAGGAGATGGTAGACTGTCTGCTATAGTGAGAGAAAAGCACAGAACTCTTATTACAAGTGCATATACCTTCACCTGGATTGCTGTCAGCACAGTCCATAGAGAGGAATGGACTTAAAGTCTGAAAAATGTTCTTATAATACATCCAAAACATAGTTATGAGACTTAGTAATTTCCTTATATTTATGTGTCAGTAGTTTTAAATCTCATCTGTGTGCTTCAGGCACTGAGGCCAAAGTGTTACTATGGGCTCAGCAGGTCAGCCTTAACCTTTGAAGATGTGACAGTAACTCCTATTATTCAGTCTACATGTAAGCTTATTCACTTGTGATGCAGTTTGGGTACAGTGTCTGCACATGTGTATTGTTTAGACAGGAGATATTAGAGACTTTAGGAAGCCCTGCTAAACTAACACACTTATTACTGTGCTTTTGATACAAATGATATGCAGAGTCTTGGTTGGCTTAAAAGGCTTTGCAGGCCCAAAGACACTTTTTAAGCAAGTGGACTATGCATTGTAAAAAGCTTCTTCAAATTAAGTGACAGCACAAAGACTTACAAGCAAGAGAAAGGGGGACCTGTTTGTACTGCAACATTTTTTTTCTGTGCGGACAAATTAGACTAAGACAAATTGGTATTGAAGTAAAAAAGAAAGTATATTTTGCTGAAGGAAACTTTTTCAACTAGTGAGACTAACTGTGATGCATGCCATGGCCCAGTCAACATATCTATTGACACCTTTTAAAGTTTTTTCAAAAACTGCAATGTAACTATTTTATTAGGATTTTATGTGTGCACACAATTTTGTAGGAATATTCATACTTCTGTTTAAAAAGCTATAGTGTATTGTGTATATGGATTCAATCTCAATTTACCTTGATTTTCCCAAAAACAATCAAGTTAGGAAACTTCTCCTAATTGGTAATGGTTTGTCACAAAAACTAAATGTTGTTTCCATTTTCCATTTCTTAAAGTGCAGCAGTGATCAAGTGTAAACAGTGTGGGAGAAAAAAATGCATTATGATGGAAGTTCAGTGCATTAAATATGTATGGTGCAAAGATTTAGAGTTTTCTCAACAGTTCAGCTGGCTGATGAGGGTGGGGAAGAAGCTTTTCATGACTTGTTCATGAATAGATTACGGTGAAATGATGTAGCATATACTTTCAGTTTGAAAAGCAAAAGCTAGTCTGGGTCAAATATGACAAGTCTCAACTAATTAACAAAAATATGAAGGGGAAGATTGTCCCCTTATAGGTAGCTGATATTTAATATTCTTTTAAACTAACTGAAATCATTGGCTCACTTCACTATTATGTACTTATTTTATTTTACTTTGGTATATCATCTCATCCCCAAATAAAAATAGTGTGAAATGTGTTTTTGCAATATGAGAGATAAAAAAAAATCTTAGGTGATGTAAATAACTTCGTATGGCAATATTATAACATGAACATGACACAGTTTCATAACTTCCATAAGATTTTATTGAAAAAAGTACCAATAAACAACGAAATATCCAGAAAAAAAAAAAAACATTTTGTAGAGCAAACTCTGTATATACAGCATATTGCACTACATAACAAATTGTCTTTACTTCCATATGAATATTAACAACCAGAGAAATATATATATAAAACACAAAATAAAAAGAGTGCACAGTAGAGTCTCGAAAACACACAGTCAATGTTTACAAAAATGCTACATTTTCGCTGGGTCTCATTTCTTGGTATACAGAGAGTGTGTGATAATCAAGACTTCATTGAAACTGAGCAGTTAAAGGCATATTCAGGGGTTTTTCATTTTAGAACTACATGGTCAGCTATACGTTCTGTAAAGACAGGCAAACATTTTATAGCAACAGGTTCAGGAGTCAAGTCAATCAACCCTTGTAATGTTTGGCCCAAGTTCACTAAATGACAGTAAGATGTGCAAGGAATGTTCAGAGTTAAAGATATAGTGGAGGATGTTCTTTTTCTGGGTGGATCCTCAAAATAAGTGGTCCTCCTAATTGTAAATCATTCTGGTGATATGTTTACATGAGGCTGTCCTACGAGCTCATCCATATTTTTACTTACTGGTTGTGAGTCTGACATAGTAGAAAAATCGCAAGTCTTCTTTTGGAAAAAAAAGCTTGTATGAGTGATGCAAAGAGCAACTTTTAAACAGAGCATGCACAAGGAGAAATCGGCTTGTGCATGCTCTTGCACATGTTAAATAGGTGTTTCCCCTTCGGGAGCGGGTACAGGGTTGTGCATGTGCATTTTTTTTTTTTTTTTGGGAAAATCCTCCACTATACCTTTAATTTCATGAAAAAATTATTTTGATCTCAGACTCTATAATGATGCTGATTGTATTAAAAATTACTGTTACAAGAAACAACTGTCTACCTCAAAAAAAGACAATTTTTCTTAAGAAAATACATTTTTAAAAGTTAAGAAAGATCCCAAAGTATAAATGTTATAGTAAAAAAAGTCAAAAAATGTCTTCTTCTTCAAAAAAGCAAGTTCAATTTTATATAAAGCTGAAAAACAAAATTCAAGACACTGTTGGTTTCTGAAAGGTACCTGTCAATATGGACCTCACAAAAAATGGTGAGCACAGTTTGGGAAACATCCCCTTAAAAAAACATAAGGACATCATGGTGGCTTGTTTCCCTTTCAATAAATCAACAAACTGTTAAACCTGAACCTTCATAATGCACAAAGATAGAGCTGACACACGGTCAGATTAGCCCATGAAAAACAATCCAGTTTATACTATACATTAAAACACTACAGGGAAAAACAAAGTACTTTCCAGTGCATACTGATTACAACACAATGAACGGGATTAAGTAGACATACCTTCTGTTATTTGTGTAAATAGGAAACATTAATGTTTTTATACTTTCTCCAATTTCCAGGGTATTATTTGCGATGGGCAGTTTCTGTTGACCATTTTCTTTTAATAGATGGATTGCACTGCGTTACAGGACCTGCATTGTTGGACTCCATAAAACATGAATTTTTAAATCGGAAAATTTTAAGGTTCACCCCCCCACACAATCAGATTCATGTTTTGAGTGACACATTCATACTTGCTTAAATTATGGTATGTAGTTTCTCGCTTCATAGTTAATTTCAGCAACAACATATAGTATACGACAATTAACTCCTGTCTGACAGTGAAAAGCAATAAGAATGTGCATCCTGCTGTGTAACAAACTTAAATTCCCAGTTTTTACAGGCAATGAAGAATAAACAACACTATCTAAAAAACTGGAAGGTCAGGCACAATTTCTCATAAGCTGAGACATTTACAAGTCTAAAATCGAAAACAGAAAGAGGAAGAAATGATTGCACACACAAGCGTATACAGTAGAAATTGGTAAAACATACCAAAAATAAATAAAAAGCAAAAAAAATAAATTACAAATTAAATGAAGCACTGAATGAAAAGCATAACATGCAGGAGAAGTATGAGGAGGATGTCAAGGGCCAACGGTGAGACGAGGCGCTGTAGGGACTGGCTCAGTGTTCAGGATCCGCAGGAAACTATTACCATGACCTCACTCAGTGCACCTCGCTTGCCTATAACTGCAAACTCAGAAGCCCCTGTCACAACCATCCACAGCAAGTTAGCCTCAGTCTCCTCAAACTGTACCTGTATATGTGTGTGCTAGAAATAGACTGTAAGAAATATAAAAGAAACGATAAAAACAACAACAAAAAGACTTAAAAACACCTTAAAAGGTTCCAACATAAATAAATGGGTGGAAACACTGCTTTTTCTCTAAAACATGTAACAGATTCTCAAGGTTACCAGTAGCCCAAAAAGTCTGTCCCTGAGACATCTTAGAGAGAAAATGAGACACTAATTATGCAGTGATAAACTGGATACATTGTAAGGAGCAAGTAATTAATGACCCCTGATATGTACTGCTCCTCGGGTCCAAAAGATTCAGCATGAAAATAAAAATCCTACCAAACAAAAATCTTTAACAGTGTCTTTATAAGTATTCATATTTCAACAATAATTACAAACTTTTCAGTTTTGTTTCTTTTCAGAGACAGTTTGTCTGCTGAGCCAGTGGTGCTTATGTGTGTACCCATGTTCCAAATCTCCGAGTACCACAGCCAAGGTAGGATCACCCAACAGAATATCAAAAGTCGAGAAACCACACAAGGATATCCTGAGAGGAAGAGATTCGGTTTCACAGACTGGTTGTGCCATAGAAACTTTGTATTCAGAGCTGGTCTTCTGTGAAAGAGTTGCTTTTGCTTAACCCTGAAACACTGGTAAGTGAAATTTTCAGAACTGATGTCAAATCCAGACTGTCTTTACTCAGTCAGGTCTCAATACTGATTATATGTCTTGGCCGTATGAGTGAACACATCTGAAATGTGGTGGCAAGGAGACAAGCCGTGACTGAAAAACCTTCATATGAAAAAGAGGTTAGCTAGGAAACAATCTAAACTCCTACAAGGGTGGAAATCTAGTGCAAAAACAGTGGATCCACAGCTCCACTCAAAGGGCATGGAGGTCTGAAAACACATAAAAAGAACACATAAAATAAAGGGGAAATCCTAAGAACAAGGCTGGACAAAAAATAATGCTATTTCTGGTGAACTTATACATTAAACGCCAAATTGCATTGTGACAGTGTGCTTAATTCATTTAGTGCATGGTGCACTAAATATATATATATATATATATATATATATATATATATATATATATAAGGGCTGCAACTAACGATTATTTTGCAATTTGATTAATAGAATAATAATCGTATAGCACTTTACCACTTGAGGCGTTCCTGATAGAACATATTGATAGATGAAAATGTTTTTTTGTCTTAAATTCAGAATGCTTATATGTTTTCTTTACAACAATTTTGGTATAACTGGGTCTCTCTGCCAGCTAAAGACACGTTTTAGAGTCTCTACACTCCAGTTAATGATTAATAGATTACGGAATTAGTTGATAATAATCGATTAATACGATTAATTCTGTCATATATATATATATATATATATATATACAGTGTGCTACATCTCAGACGTCTCTTAGTTGTCCGTACAGCAACAAATTTTACAAACCAGACAGGTGGCAAATATCTATTTAATACTTATGATACCAAGTGGCAGTTTTTTTGGGTGACTTTGCTATCTGCCCAGGTAACCATGGTCTAGTCGGTGTCATCAGTGTTAAAAAATGTCAGTTACATTGACAGAAACTGTTTTCTAATGTTATTGGAAGTCCGGTCAATAGGGAGCAAAATCGTTTAAGATATAAATGTTTCAGATAAAAGAAAAAATTTTAGAAGGAGGGGCTAAACAAGGGTAGTATTCATGCAAAGAAAGCTATTAAACATGTCTTTGCAAGTAGAAGAACAAAGAACTTAATGTTGCTACAAGTATAGCAAAACAAAATCCTAAAAAATGTTAACTAATGCTACATGTCAAATTGCTTGTCTGACACTCCAGCAATTGTAACCGATTGATACTAGTGTTATTTATCCACTATCGAGCTGCTTTACTGCTACATTAACTCTTCAGTTCTTCAAACACAAAATAGCGCCATCTGCATAACATCTGATATTTAAGTCTTCTTTTTGTTTGTCAGGTCTGCTGGAATGACCATACTTGTTTAAACAGGTAGTGTTGCTAAGCACAGCCAACTCCCTTCCTCATAAAGTTCAATTAGTCCCAAATGTTTGACATGTAGCACACGACTAAACATTGATAACATTTTACAGTGTGCCAACTGTTTATGTACAGAAACTTGACTCCTGAAATTCTACAAGATATGTAGGGTTAAAATTAATATCAAAGCACAGAAAATAAGAGGGGAAAAAAAACAAAGAAAAGATAAATAGATAAATGTCCCATTGAGGTGCAAAATACTTTGTTCTGAGAAGTGGCCTCTTTGGAAATGAGTAAATCAACTTTACTGGTCAAAAAGAATCTGTTGCACCATCTCATCTTATTTTTCAAAAAACCCTCAATTCTCCTTCTGGTAGAAGACACTGACTAAGGCATTAACAAAGTCTGTGGAGGTCAGGTCTTTTAGGAAGGATACATGCCGAAGTGCAAAAAATAACAAAATCAATGTACTGTACAAGAAGACTAGATGGCATGAAGGCCAAAATATAAACATTGTCCTTAAGATGAATCCTGAAGCAACATGGCATCTTCTTTTAAAGAAAATTAAAAACAGGCCCTTGTATAAAACTTAGTTGTCACCGTCCCGCGGTGACTTTTTTCCCTCCTTTGTTTCCTCTCTCAAACAGACCCGTGTTAGATTGGACAGTGCCTTCAGGTGCTTCCAGTTCTTCACCACAGAGATGAAGACAGCAGACATATGTGGAGAAACTCCCTCACCTCCATCCTGCTCCACCAATCAACCCCCTATCAAACAGGAGGCTGAGAAGAGCTGCAGTCATGCGCCACCACAGCGGCCCCTGATTCCTTTGGTTTTGATGATACTGAAAAAGCAAACACAGATGAAGCATTTGGTCGTTAGTGCAGTCTACCAACTCAGAATCCTAATGAAGAACAATAAAAACTCATTACTTTGTCTTCACTGTTGTGTTTAGTTTATATTGGCTGTGAAGTGAGCCAATTGATTCTTCCTAATATTCCTAACATTCCAAGCGATAATCAAATTCATTATACAATCACACTTCTTTCTAATCTTGCTGCTTGAGACCAGCAGCCAGCAACCAAAGACAAGACTCTCTTAGGTCTGCAAGCCAACTGGATTGTGCACGATTAGGGAGGATAATGCTATCTCACCCATTGAGAACCTGAGATTAGATAATTGCACAAAATGGGATTAGAGGCTCCTAATGAGGGCCAGAAAGTCTCTCGGGGTAAAAAAAAAAAAGAAAAAAAGATGCTTCTGCAAGACGTCTACAGTAGTATATGAGCTCACCTGTTGATGAAGTGCAGGCTCTTTTACGCCTGATAATGCTGTGCCTATTTTCAGTCCATAGTAGGCAAACTGTATGACCTAAATGTTCTTCAGCTATAAAGACTTAAACTAGAGATAGAGAAAGATGATTTTTTAATTAGATTGGACAGGAAGAGAGGAATGAAGGGGGCGTCCCATGGTTTCATTGTCAACACTGCATAAACCCTACATCTGGTCGGTACAAAATAGTGATGGGCAAACCTAGCTAAGTGATCTAGTTACAAATGGGTTCTGATTTAAATGACAAAACTCACTTTCTAACACTTCAATCTCTAGGCTGCTCACAGCTACAACACCTGACTACCCAAATCTGACTTGCTTCTTAAAAAGCTATCTAATTAAAGCGAAGTCAGGAGATGAAAAGAGGAAACCTGACTTTTACCCCTCTCCCTTTTCTTTTACAAAAACAGATGCAGAACTCAAAATGGTCCTAAATGCCTTTAACTGTTTTGTGAAACCTTACTATTATTTGATGGAAACCAGTCCAATGTAGGTCTGGCTGTAGGTTTAGGGTCCTGCTCGAAGGACCTACTCTTGGTGTTCTACATTTCTGCCTTGGCACTTTGATTGTGTTAAACATAATTGTCATCTGTCCAAAGCAATTTCTTGCATATTTGTGCAGTTTCCCCTGCATGTCTTGTGGCATACCACATAAAAGACTGCTTGAGAAATTTGTTTTTCTGCAAGTTTTGTCCTTTTTGGAGAGTGTGACTAACAGTTGTATAAATAGACTCTCTCATCTAAGCTGCCTAAGCTGCAGTTTAGGTTTGTGAACCACATGTTGATTGGTTTCCAGTTTTGCTATACTTTTTTTTAATTTACCCTAATGGACTTAAAATGCTCAGCAAGACATTTACAGATTGAACTATTGTTTTATAACCACATTCTGCTTTAAATTATTTTTATAAATTTATACCTGACCTATCTGCAATGTACAAAAACTTTCATAAAGCTTTTGGTACACTAATGTTCTTTAACCTCTTTTTCTTTGCAATGAAAAAAAAAAAGTTTTGTTGTTTCAAGATTAATTACACACAGGTATTATTTATTAACCAATTAGGAGGCTTCTGAAGGCAGCTGGTTGAACTGGATGTTATTTGGGGGTATCAGAACAAACATTTTCCTTGAAAACATTAAACCACTTTACAATTATCCAGTGTGCTTTGATATTCTTTCTCACTAGATCGAAATAAAAACACTTGAGTTTGGATTTGTAAAAAAATAGAATGTGAGCAAGTATCTGTATGAACTTTTGAAAGGGACTGTGCATGTCTCAACAAGATGTCCAGACCTTGACCCAGTTAAAAGCGCTGCTACTGTGATAAGACTCCAGGGCTTGCATTTGCTTATCAGCCTGTAGTGAACATTGCATGGTGTTGCATAAGCTTTGCCATGTTCTAGCTAGCATGAGCTAATCTAGCTTTACCACTCCTCTATTCTTATTTGCTCCAAAGGAAACAAGAAAAGGCTACAAAATATTACAAAGGCACTAGCAAGATACAAGTTACATATTGTACCTAAATCTTGCCAGGGGATATTTTGATAAGGGAAAACATGTTACACATAGTAGATGATCTCAACTGAAGCTTGGGGCATGGTTGAACTTGGTAGACAATGTGCAGAACCCCAAGTTTTTTTTTTTATTGAAACTAAATTGTATGGTGTAACACTTAAGTACAATTTATTTATTGGCAAACATTGAGTGTTTGTTACCAAAGGCAGCAACAGCGATGTGTGTGGTGAGGAATTTACCATGATTTCCTCCAAACTACACAAGAAGCATTTGCTCTTTCCTTACAGAAAACAAATATTCTACTATTGAGTCAAGAAGCATTCATATAAATAAGCAGCGAGAAAGAGTAAGAGTGACAAAAGAGGTGTTGTCACAGCATACTCAGTGTCACGCTGCCAACTGTTAACAGGCGTCTGTCTCTAAATTTAGCTGGTTGATAGAGCACAAGAGTCTAGCCAGAGTCCTGGTGTCGTCACTCTGACACTACCCTGATGTGCTTTATCAGTTTCCA
The DNA here is from genome assembly GCF_000732505.1 of Cyprinodon variegatus. NCBI lineage: Eukaryota > Metazoa > Chordata > Actinopteri > Cyprinodontiformes > Cyprinodontidae > Cyprinodon > Cyprinodon variegatus. The sequence goes on along the minus strand of NW_015151381.1, from coordinate 237,527 downwards.
GGCTGTCCATCAAGCCAGCTGCTCAGAAGCACTGCATTATCGCTCAAGTAAACAAACCAGCCTCTGCAGCACGAAACGCTGGATTAGTCATATTAGCAAGGAGAGAGTCCAAAGTAAAATACAAACAATATTTTTAAACAGAGAAACCTAAACATATCAAAAGTTAAAGATAGAAGAACTTGCTTTTATGTCAACCAATTCCCCTTCCTTCTTTTCATTAGGTGCTAAACTGAGAGAGTGCTGGATAAAGCCCAAAACAGCACAAACATGCACACACAGTCACCACACACAGCTACAAGAACTGTCAGAAATGATATTCAACCCTGCTTTCAACACCTTCGATCCAAAGCATTGCGAGTTGTCTCTCTTAAAAAAACATGGGGATGAAACCCGACTCTGCTCCTTGCCCTGTGCAGGCTGGAGCCGTCTTCCTGCCATTGTGACTGTCATTACTGCCGTGTCTCAAATGGCTGGTCTGGCTAATGTCCGCCATCCTTAGGGGACCTCAGGGTCCCTTCAGGCCCTCTGTGACTGAGGAGCAATTTATCTGTCAGCATCCACCAGCACTCCAGTGCTGCCTAATCCCTTATTTCACCTGGAGGCGATGGGCTCCCATAGAGAACACTTGCAGCCACACTGCTAAAAAAACTCATCAATGCGATGGCAGTCAAAAGCACTTGTATTGCTCAGAGACTCGCATCTGCACTAAAAAAATGCTTTACAAGTTGGCTGTAATTCAGAGCATTAGGACAGAAATTAGACAAAAGTTGCTTCTACTATGCAAACCAAATATACATTTTCAATTTCCCCTGGTATTCAATTAAGTAGGCTTCTACTGTAAGGACCAGAAGTACCGTGAAATATATCTAATTGTAATCATGCCATTTTAACATGCACACTATTGCGGTAGCAATGGGCTCCTTGAGTGTAGAATGCCCTGTGATAAACTCCTGAATGGCAAAAATCATATTGCCCTGCTGGATTTATTTTTATAGCATACATGCCTATGGATGATACAGATGTTCATGCCCAATATATAAAAGCTGAAAAAGAGTAGTGGGGTCAGCATGATGGTAAATAGGAAAGAGAGGAGTAAAACAATATGTAAGTTAATCACAATCAAGATTTATATCGCAATAGTCATCAAAACATTAAAATTTATTTTTTCCTAAAGTTGTTGGGCCTCACTTGGGCATTAAAGGTAGATTGTGTAACTTTCAAAGTTACAAATATTATTTTTCTTACCAATACATGTCCTTACAATTGCACAATGTCTAAAATGGGCTTTCCTTTATTAAGGGTAGTTGCCTCCGTTTGTCAGTTTATGAGTGATTCAGGTCAGATTTTCTTGGTGCGTGCAAAACTCTGACGCGCAGCCGCCCTGATGTCACTTTCATGCAAAGGAGCTCTAGCTGGCCAAATCCACCACCTAAAAGTTACACACTATCACTTTATATACATAAAAATGGATGCAAACTAATGCAAAGTGGTACGACCCTACATTTTTACCCAACAACAAAACATTTGTTGCTTTTAGCAGCCATCGTAGAGTGCAAACAGCTGTAAAACAGCTTAGCAAATGTGCTATCCTTCTAATAAAGAAGCAGGCTGACCTTGTGTTGCTATGTGAGGAACTAGGTCGAGGTACAGTGCCAGCTCATTGTGACATAAGCTGCGGGTTTTCCAGACCCAAAAATATGGCTGGATAGTATTTTTTTTTGCAGTCAATAGAAGTACAAAAATGTAGAGGAAAAACATTGAAAATGGTTGACTTTGACAGAATGGGTCGCCTGAAAGAAACCTCTTCCACAAAAGTGATCAATGGTTTAGGATAAATCATAAGGTACCACAACTCTACAAGAGCTGTTTTCTGTCCCTGCAGTGTTTTAAAAAAAAAAGATACAGAAAACTAGCAAGTCTCCTTGAACAGTTTCCTTCTGTCGAAAAGTGGCTAAGCACCAATCAATGTCACTATCCACTGAATGTTTTTGTCCTGATTTTTATATAGAATGGGAGTGACTAGGGGACATCAATAAGCAGAAAAACAAGTCTGCGTGTAGTCATGCATATCATGCACACACACAATCGTGTTTTAAATACCTAGTGAGGACCCAACACTGACTGCCATTGCATTTTTTAGTACCTATCTATGGCCTAACTCTGAACCTTACCCTGAACTAACCCTAGCTATTAGACACCTAACCTTTACTGAAACTTAAACCTAACTCACACCTTTATCTTAAAAGTTAAACCTAACCCCAGGCCCAGAAAAAGGTCCTCACTTTACTGGTAAAATCCAATAAATTTTATCTCACTCAGCTGCCAATACAAGTACAGCCCCCCCATACACACACCCACTATAACAAGGTGCGGAGCAGTGCCAAAGACAGACATTAAACAGACACACGCATCTAAGACATCATTTGAGCATTTCAGCAGCAACACACTTACTTAACAACATAATAACACAAAATCATAGTAAATGACAGATAGGTATAATATCATTGCAAAAGCTGGAAAATTATCTTTGGAAGTTAGAAATGAGTAGATGCTCACAAAATTATACTTTCATATAAACTCATTACTATCACAATATCTGCATGCAGGGTGTGACTTCAAAAGATCCATTCTCATTCTGGCTTTCTTTTCCTCTCTCATTTGTTTGCTACTACAGCGAGCGGGAAAAAGCCATTTCCTCATCCCCCTGACACGGTCCAGCCTTCATTGTGCGTCAGTACATCCCGACCACAACCAAACTTTACAGCAGATTGACCGTCTGACTGTCTGGTTCTCTGTGTGTTCGCCAGGACACATGAGTCATCCTTTGTGGTGGTAGCATAAATAACCTCCATTAGATAAGCCTATGAGAAAAATAGGAAACTCTTTCACACCTCTTATTGTGAAGTGAAAAACGAAAGGTTTTGGAGTATCTAAGACCAAGGGGGGTGTACTTACGTATTAAGATGGCTGGTACTTATGCATTTTTAGGTCTAATTTTCGATCCAGACACTGTTATTCATGATTATGAATTTAACCCCTTATTCACGCTGTGTTGAACCTTTATCTGTGGCTGCTGGTTGCAGAGTACAGATGTGACTGGAGGCTCCCCGGAACCACAGCTGTTCCCCTCTGGGTGCTGAGCTTGGGGTTACAACATGTTTACCTACTTCTGCAACTTCTGCTTTTTCATGCTCAAACCAAAATGTGTTTATGTTTATTACTAAGCATGTACATCTCGCACTCAGCAGGATATATATGTAGATCTATATTGAAATGTTTTGAAGATACAACACCACCCCAATTAGAAGAGGTACACCGACTACATGGACAGGATGTATTGTTTAAGTGAGGGATTCTCAATGCCACTTGCCTCCACAGCACAACGGGACCACAGGGGAAAGGAGAGAGAAATAAACAGGAAGAGGAGGCAGGGTAAGGGCCTGGTGTTGGTGAACTAGGTGGGGGAAGGGCTGTCCTGGGATCTGTGGGTTGAGGGAAGAAGAAGTGGAGGCAATGAGGCACAGGGCTGAAGCTGTGTCTGAGCACAGCCTCTCTAAAACAAACACAGAGCAATCACAATAAACGAGAGTAAACTCTTAACCCAGCTTGCCTTTTGGGTTAGATCCCAATATTAAAAAGTGTATAGGTTATAGTTAAAGTGTGAATTTTAGGCCTAGGTCCACTCCAATAAAGTTTCTGTTATAATATACTGAACCATATTATATTGATAACTAGTGAGAGAAAATATTTGACGTTCCCTCAAAACATAGTTTATCAAAATGTATTTTTCTTTAAGAAAAACTGTGTGCATTGTCATTTATGTTGTTTTTGAGTCAGTTGACACTAAATAAACAGGACAGAATAAGAGGCCTGATCAAATAACAATACCTCAAATGTTATACATTTGAGTGATATGATCACATTGTGAATAAACTGTGAATAAATATAAAAAAAAACTGCTTTAAAACAGTTCATTTTAACTCACTCCAATCCGGACACAGTGAAGAGGAATATTCCTCCATTGAGGCAACAAATTTAATGTATGGTTAGTATCGAATAGCCACTTCGGACTGCTCCTTTTCTTACATAAAACAGGTTTTGAAGCCAGCTAAATTACAGCAGCACTCTAAAGTGAGGGGGTGAAATGTGCAGCAGCCACTGAGGTTTTAGTTAAACTAAGATGGGCAAAACTACACAAAATTAACCACAAAATAGTTCCTATCAAGAGGGACCAGTCAATCAGCGAGAGTTTGAAAAATCAACTGATTGGCAAACTAATCATTAACTTTTTTTCCCCTTTTCAATAAATACATCAAAGCTAATATTCTAGTCAAGAAAACACATAAACCAACAATTTCATGCATGTTTAAAGGTTTGATGATGAAAAAAAATTGGTACTGGATAAATAGAACAATGCGTTAACATGGGGTAGTCTACTTTTGGATAAGGTCACTGTCTTTCTTTAAGAACGCAGCTTCTTTACTTGGCTGTATAAACTGCATTCCTGGATTTCCTTTCATCCATTCAGCTGCTCTTTTATTCTTAGTTGCGTTGAATTTGCTGTATGAACATCAAATAAAAGTAAAATTAAGTGACTCAACAGTTAAGGTGCATCCTCACCCCCTCACCTGTTGTAAGTGTTCCCGGTGAAACTGGTCGCCTATTATCTGAAGTTTCTGCCCGATGCAGGCCTCCAAGCTGAGTGCTGCCGGCTGTTGCAAAGGTAACTGCTCCATCCTGTTGTGCTCCGCTTGTCGCCTTACGTCAAAATCCCCGACAAGCTCAAAATGTGCTGGGAAGTGCAATCGAAAACCTGCGTTACCTGTTGAGTGTCAAGGCCGATACTTATTACTGTATAGTAGATAGCTATATGGTGGCTAAAACAATCAGAACGCAGCAATGATACATGACTTCTTTTAAAAATAGAAACCAGGATCTGCTTAGCACTGATCAGTGTCCCTTAGCCTGAACAAGTTTTTCCCAGCTGTTGTTTTATTACCAACATAGTTTTATAAGTTCCTCAATTAGTCATGTAAGAGTCAGTCAGTTGTTATGGAGCTACTTTGGTATGACTGATGTATATGATGCCTGTGTAACTTTGCTATCACTGATAATCAGCAGTCTGAACAGCACAGGTGAACATCTCTGCCACATCTCTTCAGTCATATTGGCGCCTTTTGAATAGCAAAGCAGCTGGGTAGACTGTATACAGACCATAAAAGCTGGTTTAATGACGACTATCAGGCGCCAAGAGGTAAGATCAGTGCAGCAACGCAGTCACACATTTCTAACAGCAATATGCACGTGACAAATTTGTGCTTTAGTTTTATAACACTGGTTTTCACACTCGAAGCGTTGTTCCCCTTTTTTCTATTGAAATACAGCATGTCAATAGCTTACGGTAGAAAAGTGGTCTGGGCTCCTCCACAACTCCACAGGGCAGCATAACGTTATGTGGTGCCACGCCAGGACCGGGCGTTTGTGTGCCCCGGTCTTCAAACTTTATCTCCCTGAATGGTGTGTGCCAGCTGTTGGGATCTGGCTCAAACACATCATCCTCCTCCTCCTCCATACGGGGGGCACTAACATATGAGAAGCCTGGAACAGATTGGAGAAAACCATGAATTAGGGCATTTTTTTTTTCTTTTGAATCTGCCTTTTAAGAGTGTAAATCAAATAAATGTTTTGTT
>NW_015151381.1:228701-231802 GCF_000732505.1 Cyprinodon variegatus | reverse complement strand
ATTATCTCAGACCAGGGGGAGCAGGGGAAAAATCCATTCCCCTTGCTTGTTTATCATCTAAAGAGGTAAATATAGATATGTATTCTATATCAATATCTTTAAAACCATTTTTTTTATTAACAACACATTTTTCTTTAGAGAACCTCTAATTAGTGCAGTATAATTTAACAAGTTTAAGCTCACTGTTCAGAAGTTCTAAATCTAATCTAAAGCGGGCCCAACACCAAAGCAACATGGAAAACACATAAAATAAAAAATAAAAATGAAACAGTTTTTCTAAGAATCTCTTCTCAGCTTTAAACACTTCAGGTAGTTCAGATTTAGAGCTAAAGTTGATCAAATGGTCCATAAAGCTCTTATGCTCACAAAGCACTTGTTGCCCGTTCTGCATAAACAGCTCATAACCAGAGATGGGTAGAGTTGTAGTTAGGTAAGAGTAGGACTACTTCATAATATTTTTTACTCAAATAAAGATAAAAAGTTGCCTTCAAAGAAATCAAACAAGAGTAAAAATGTATTTGGTGAAAATGCTTCTCAGATACCAGGTAAGTGATCTTCTTACTATGAAGGATCACAACAACAGATTAAACCCACAAAAATCTGTAGTAACAATATATAAGAATAGCTAACACTAAAGTAAACTGTTTACTGTATTTTCAGTCATCCTCGAAATAACTCGAAAGACTCAGCAGATGGAAAAAAACACTTAACCAATGAGCCTTGAGTCCAAAAAAGAAAACAATGAGTCTCTTAATGGTGCATATTTGTTAGAAAACAAGCTTAAAAATTTTACTCAAGTATATGCAACTGAGTAAATGTAACTAGTTACCACCCAACTCTACTCATAACCAACAGAGGTCATTATTTGGGGCCAAACTGAGTGGCTGATAGCGCCCCCCACTTGCTGTGTCGCCCAGGGAGGGGAACCTTATTGTCTATATCACAAACCTCTCCTAATTAACATACATTTTTATAGAAAACCTATTTGTCTTGTGAATAGATCAATAGAAACCCCAGTATAATAGGTTAGGGAGTGAACAAACGTGTTGCCATCATTTGTGGCTCAGCGCTAATTCAAACAAATGGCTCTGTTCAACTCACTGATGTAACCACAGTTGACTGTGGTTATCTGATTCAGTTGTGGCACGGTTTCACAAAAAGGAGTTTGGCTCTCTGTCTCACTCTCTTGCTAGGCTTCTTAATTAACGGCCCTATAAATAATTTCCCTATGATCCAGCATTATAAAAACCACTGCACATATCTGAAATTTGAGCATGCAGCAGCAAAAATGAGGTAAAAAAAACAAACCCTCATCAGAATAAATTAAGTCCACCTTACCGCAAGAGTGGGGCAAGAGTCCCAATGAAAACTTGGCAATCTCTCCAAAGTCAATGATATGCTGCAAGTCAACCGTGAACCTTAAAGTGGGTCAAAGAGTTATCAAAATATGTTCAAAATTCAATCTGCCTCTTGAGCATAACCCGAATCCACCATCTCCATCTAGTTGTAATGCTGGGTTACAATACTACCACACTTCCAAATTAGGGTCCACAGCAAAAGCATAATGACAGTCCTGGAGGAAAATCCTCAGCCACTTTCCCTAAACTGGTCTCCACAAAAACATCAGGGGGTTTTAATTTCTTCAACCAAACATAAGCAGAACCCTGTTTGTCTGCTGTTAGAGAATAGCTTCATCTTTTATGTTTCTTTACATGATTAAGAACATGAGCTTAGTAAAGAAAAAAAAAGAATAGATTAAAAACAAACACTTCCAGATAAAGTGTTGTTGTTTTGCTCCACTGGTCAGGCAGAGATCAGCGTGTTTTTGTCAGGCAGTGGCTCCCCCTGCTGCAGACACAATAGGCTGGCTGCTGGTTGTAAGCAGTTATTGAAAGAGTTTATACACAACACAGCCTCACATAACCCTGCCTCACATTTACGTAACACTGTACACAGTAAGACCGATACTGTAAATAAATAAATAAATAAACTTTGCTGTTACAAGAAAAATGCATATTAAAACAGTTTTAACTTTTTCTTTAAAAAAAAAAAACAATAATAAAATAAATCGTGTTATTAAAAGTGTTAACTACAAGCTGAAACTGCTGGTTTAGTTACAAAGCGTGATCTGACTGTTATCAGGATGAAATTAGATTTTTTTATTATATGATTTAAAATAAAGAAATAGGTCTCAAATTATATTTTGAACGTATTAAAGGGATATATTCATTAACGTTGAGTACAGAAAGTGGAAAATGCTCTACTGCACGTTTCAAATGTTTTGCGTCTTGGAGCTCATTCGCCGGCCGACGCGTAAAGCCGGTCAGCGGGTTTGACTGAAACTATGACAGTCCGCGTTAAATAAAACTCTGCTGTAAACAGAGAAGCACCGAATTCAGACCAAAACAAATCAGCTGCCGTTATCTTAACAATGACTGAGGTTTGTTTGTTTTTTCTTGTCTTCCTAAGCGTGCGTAATGACCGGCTGGCTGAAGGAATATGCAGGGTTTCTACTTCTTTCTAATGTACTCACCGCAGAGCCGGGCTTCTTTTTATCAACTATCTCACCAGCACAGAGTAATGGAGCTTATAAACGAGAAGAGTTCAATATCCTGCCAAGATTAAGCGAATTTAATCCCTTTTACTTCCACGTTCACTTCCATTCTGCGAGAAAAACTGCTACAAGTCCATTTGACGTCAGCTTTAATAGCTCTCCTCTAGCGGAGGAGGAGGGGGGATATGCACGCGGGGGGCTTCGACCAATGGCTGCTTTTGTTTATATCCCGCCTTCATTCTCCGTCGTGTATTCAGACACGTGGACGGGAAATTCCCCCGAGCGCAAGACGGCTACGCGCTTTACTACAAAAATCATGTGGTTAGAGGATTGCCGCTCTGCTGCTGTCATCTGAAGGCAAACGCACTGCAGGCAGCCCTGCGTTTTACCGCCAAGATGAATGCATTGCCATCATAACTGTGTCTAAACCATCTTTCATTTGTTTATATTGTTTATACTTCTATTGAAGGCAACTCACTTATTGTGATACTTCTGAGTGTATACCTACTCCAAATGTTATATATATATATACGTATATATATATATA
>NW_015151381.1:210080-228585 GCF_000732505.1 Cyprinodon variegatus | reverse complement strand
TATATATATTCACATGCTTATAGGTACCATTCTGTAAAACAAAATAAAATGACTGTGGAATGACTTGAAACTTTAAAATGCTGTAATTAACAAACTACAGGTGCTTGGTTCCAGGTATTTAGAGATTCACTTCCATACAGAAAGCACATATTCTTACCTTCAGCTACCACAGTATACTTGTCATTAAATAATACTACTTATATTTCAGCATTAGTATCAAGGTGTTACGTTATTGTATATCTTGTACCATGTCTGTTTTTTGTTCTGTTCTTTTTACATCTCTTTGCAGGTGATGAAGCAGACTGAAGTTTATTTTTTTCTTATCGTTATCTCTCTTTTATCTCCTCTTTCTTTCTTCTTTTCTAATTTTTTTTTCTGTTTTTCCTTTCTTGCTCTCTTTAAATTGCAGTGTCCATATAATCTCTAATACTCCCTGCATGAATTATAATAAAGCTATTTATTTGCATTAATCAAGCGGAACGCTATGGCGATGGTCGTACTGCTCCACTTGTGAAAGTAAAATCTGTTGGGCTCTTTTTGGCATCAAGATAATTATTCTTATTGCCACATTTCCAGACAGGACACTGTTTAAAAAACAAAACAAAAACAAAAAAATGCTGTAATTACAAATTTTGTATCCGAATGCAAAGATTCAGAGAAAGTATTCAAACCCTTATTTCACATTTTACAAACTGGAACCTTTGCTTTATTGGGATTTTATTAGAAGCCAACACAGAACTGTCTGCTGCCACTGTTTGTCACTGTTGGGCTGGTACTGTATCTCCAGCAGTCTAGACAGATTATCAGTCTGTCACAGGGCAAAGACATACTGTACAGACCTAAGGGCAATTTATAGTCACCAATTTATCTAACAGTAATTTTTTTGAGCTTTTGGGAATCAAGCCCAAAATGTTTTTGCCACAAACTGCACCACCAAGCCCAAATCTTATTAAAAAAATTGTATTGATTTCAATTTAATTTAATAATACAAATAAGAATAATTACAATAAAAATAACAAACATTTAATTTCATTACCTTTATTTTTGATGTAAATGACCTAAATTAATCTGGGACAGACCTAGATCTTGATCAGTATACTATGCAGGCACCTGCAGCAGAAAACATATTTGTGTTACTTTTTCCCAAATGACAGTCGCAGGTTTGTGACACAGATATAGTTGATACAACAAGCTACACCTGTCTGATAGTCAAGCTGAGGTTTTATGTAAACCCATCCAGAAAACCACAGAAGTCCTCCTTGTAGACGAGAATCTGCATTCATACAATTCACTGTTTAGCAATTTAACTTCATGAACAGGTTTTCCCTAAAGTTTGCTTTACCAAACAGTTACTTAAATGTAATGCAACAATAAAGTCATTTAGTGTTGGCTTGATTGCTGCAGACATGTGATTATGGAGTGCAGATGTTGGTGATCTTCCACTCCTGTGAGCGTTGTCGTACTGATCAATAAACCTCGGGACAGCTGGAGCAGAGGCCGTCAGCTCTCTGCATTCTTTTGCATCAACCCTTCCCCCCAACTGTGCCTTCCCTGTGGTTCAGCTGGGAGACCATGTCCCACCATTCATCTGTGTGAGAAGTCACAGCTCCCTGCCCCCTACTCCATCACTTAATCAGATAGATGGCTAACTTTGGACTTTTTTCCTACCTGCAGCATTTTAAAGGACCTAGTTTAGGACTGATATATATTCCTGCACCATGATACTTGATGCTTTGCCCCGGCATAAGAGACTCCTGCAAACAACAAAAGTCTTAATGCAGTAAAAGCATTAGTTGCAGCTTTCTTTTGTTCTGCAGCCAAAGGTACCCCCACCCTCCTCGCAGATCCTCCACAAGAGAGATTGAAAAGAAACACCTGTAACTATTAGTGAGCCCTATTGTTACAAACTCAGCTACTCCTGTGAGGATTCAAAAAGGAAAATATGCAGTTTATATATATATATGTTATAATATATGACTAGTTTATTATTATTGAATAAACTCTTACTTTGAAATATATGAAAATAATATAATGAAGCATGATAGAAGAGACAAAAAAACACATTTAAAGCAAAACTAATTTTAAACATAGATTAAGTTGCTTGTGGTTGAGATGCTGCAGGAATTATTCAGCAAGCTTTCAGGGAGGCACAATAAACAGTTTTTGCGACATTAATTATTTATCAATGAATTTATTGTTGCTTTTAAAGCCTGCATCTGTTGAAATGTGAATTTTAAATTTAACTCAAAGTTGAATTAAGATGGAGATGATTTCAAAAAGACTTCTGAAAATCTTAACAATCTGGTCATTTACATGGCAATATGACCTTTTCTGTTTTAGCCCACTACAGCCACAAACCTTAATACATTTGTTCTAATTTAACAGAATAAACAAATGCAAAGAAATGAACACTTTTCTAAAATTAAACTAATTTGTTGAAAGAGATGAAATAAAAATCTGACAAGTGTAGCACACATTTGTATTCAGGCCCTAAATAAAATCCACTGCAACCAGTCGCCTTCAGTAGTCTGTAATTTAATCTCAGTATTAATCCAGCTGTTTGGTGTAGAAGACTCAGAAGTCTGTTAAAGAACACAAGTAAAGATAAAAACCTCCCTAAGCTTTGAAAACCTTTCTTCAAAGCTCTGATTCCTGTTTAATCCAATCAGAAATGGGAAAGTATTGTAGAAAGCAGACCAATCTGGGTGGGGCAAAGAGAGTGTTATGTAGAGAGCAGCTGTAATGTTGGGAGAAGCTTTTGATATGACAATGCTAAAACTATAACCATTGACCTGTCTTTGCTCTGTGTTATCAAGTAGATGCCTGAGGACCAGGAGAGAAGCAAGCAGACGGTTAATGTTACATCAGAAAGCTGTTACTTCAGTTGAATACAAGCACAATCCAAACAGAAGCAGGCTTGCACGTACACACGGCTGCACAATCACATGCCCTACTTGCTCTTTAACCTCAAAAACCAAGTCTTCCACTTTGATATCTCCTTCTGTGTACAGTTGGTCGCATCAAACACAGATGTCCTTGAAATACACATGTACTGTCTTAACGCCAGTGCATTCTCTGCAAATCCTGCCTGGAAACTGGAATAGGGGAATTTCATTTGCTCCAACTGGACTTGTTCCATAGCAACTGTGTCCTGAAAGCAAACCAGTTAGTTGAGATTGAATGGTTACAATTTTTAAGAAGAATTATCTGAATAGTTTCTTTTTTCTATGGGTAATATAAGCTTAATTCTCAAGATGTTTGTCGATTGTGATTTTGACATTTTAATGAGCTTTAAATGGACGGCGTGCATCCCTTTAAAGTCTAATTTGTCTTGTTATTAGCAAAATCAAGTATTGCTTTCATACATATATATTCTGCCAAAGTCTAATAACAGTCAAATAACAACTGAAATCATTCCCATAGCTTTTAAGGAGTAATATATAAATACATAGGTGGCAGGGCACCCAATGAAATCCATGTTTTGCCAGTGTTTATTGTAGTAGCCCAAAGGGAACAAACTTGTTAGCCCTATATATTGCATCTGCATATGAAAAGATGTTGTAGTGAGGATAAATAATGCAAAGAGGACTGAATCCCTCTACTAACAGTTTTCTGTTAAAATTGGCCATTCCTAATGTTTACTCAGAAAGAAGAAAGATCAAGTAACCAAGGAAAGGAAATTAAGTAATAAAGTTGCGTTGACTGAAGGGTTTTGTCCTGCAACCAGAGGGTTGTCAGTTCAAGTTCCGACTTCCAATGTCATTGTGTCCTTGGGCAAAACATTTCACTTCATTGCCTACTGATGGTGGTCAGAGGACCTGGTGGCACCAATGTACAGCAGCCTTGCCTCTATCAGTGAGCCCAGGGCAGCTGTGTGTACATAAATGGGTGAATGACTGAATGTAGTGTAAAGCACTTTGGTCAAGTCCTCTGACTTGAAAAAGAGCTTTATAAGTACAGGACATTTACCATTTGATAAATCAGCAGAAGTAAAGTAAAATAAAAAAAAGGGAAAATATTTTGGCTTTGAACTTATTAGCACTAATAAAAACTGAATTATGTGTGATTCTGTACCTCCTCACCTGACTGGACACTTAAACCTGTGCAGAATGTTGACATTGTCACATTTATGACCCTCAATGGCTTCTGTAGCAGTTGTTATGTTTAACAGTGAAGCACCAAAGCCTATTTAGTCATTTGTAATTCATTAGTGCACCACTAACTGGTAGTAAATTTTACAAAGTGGGGCTTTAAGCAGTTTCTTTATACTTAGTTAAAATTAAACGTATAAAAGAAATGCCTATGAAACATCTACATATATTTGGGTAAGAATATTCAGTGTACTGTCTCCAAATCTTTAACTGTCTTTTCTCACTCATTAGTCGCTTTATAGTCCGTGATAGTGCATTAAAAGAGGAAAAGGATCGTCATCGTGTTTGTCCCTTCCTTAGTTTAGTAAGGACACATTAAATAATGTAGCATGAGGTGATGGCTCATGTGATTTTGTGCCTCTTTTAGAAGTAGTGGAGGAGGGGCAAGTTATGAAGTAATGACATCCGACCTGGGTCCAGTAACTGAGATCTCCTTAACAGATACAAATGGACACAAAAGGTGACCATATGTAGTGCTTTTAACAGTGTGGTTTGCTATTATCTGCTGGGGAAGAAGCATCAGAACTAAGATGCCTTAGAAATGAAGAAACAAACTTAACATCTTTAGTCAGAGACTTCTTTGAATGTTATCCTCTTAGAAGCTGTCAAGAATAGAGAATGAGGCAGATATTTACTGTTCAGAGGAAGAAATTCCCTTAAAAATCTCAATCAGGAAATGCATTAGGTGAAACTTTTGTGAGAGGCTCCAAACAACCGGATAATAAAACTGGTTATGTCCTGCTATGAATTATCAAAAATCAAAGAAAAACAGAAAGCCTGTCCTGCAATAATTTTAACAGTATAGAAAATGGATGAACAAGAAACAACAGATTGGTATAAATTTGATTGGATCTAGTGTTTCTATCTAACTCCACTTTTCTTTTTTTTTTATCAGGCATCATCTCATACAAATATCTGATATAATAGGAAAAAATATATATATTTTATTAGGACTTGGGAAATACTGCTTCTGATTATAAGATAGAGCTTTTGTGACTGTCAGTAATGATTTTTTTCCTTCATATAGAACTGAGTATAAACATCTCCAATAATGATTTAAAGTTTAATAATAAAAAACAGGCATTATATTTAGATATTTTACTAAAATACATAGTTGGCCTTACATTTATTTAAAGCTTTTAAAACCTCTCTTAATAAGATCCCAAAGAAAGAAAGGTTAATTTTATTAGAGCATGTAATAGAAAATTGGTAATGTTTAAATGGAACATGTGAAATCACATTCAAGTACAATCCTAATCTGGTCTTCAAATCAGGCCAGAAGAAAGGTTTCAAATCCAGAAAATCTCTATACCTCATGAATAATCCAGAGTGGTCTTTGAAGCTGCTTTATTAACTGGGGAAGATAGGGATGCTTCTGTAGCCGCTCGGAACACTTATTCACAAACATGCAGGCTGCAGATATGGCTGGAGTACTGTGTGCGGGGGGGGGAGTGGACTAGTTATCCAGCCTTTACAATACCCCACCTGTTTAATCTAGTGAACACATTAAGCCCGGGCAGCTCAAAGCAGACATGTCCTTACAGCTGTGTACATGAATCTGTGAAGTGCAGCAGCACAGCGGTGTCCACAGGCTCACAGCACAGAGGCAGATGATGAAGACCGCTCACCATGAATGAGTCAATCTCACACCAGGGATACGACAATCCAAACAGCCCTCAAAACCAAACATAGGCCTTGAGGCGCTGCACAAAGAGCTTTTCTTCACCATAAAAGGTATCACACTGGTTTTTCAACACTTTGAAATGCTGATATTGTTTTCTAGAGGATTTTCATCCTGCTTTCAACATGAAATCCCCAGAAGTACCGTAGTATTAAGAGAGATCTAATAAAAGTGGCAAATTAATTAATATTTAAACTCCATTGATCATTAAAACAATTAGAAAAAAGATCCTGAGTTCCAAAAGATATTTTTTGAACTACCTTTTTTGCTATAAGAATTTCTATGGTTGAGACTTGATTTATGTACTTTCAGCCTAATTAACTGTGGATGGCTCAAATCCAGCCCGCTGCACGGAGGTCAGCCTTAGAGACCTGCAAGTGTTGTCTGCAAAAGCAACATTAATGGCACCTATCATCAGCTACTAATTATGCTGCCTGTGGGCCCCAGGGGATCTGGTTTCAGCTTTGGGCTGCCGCCACCAAACACTTAGCATTCATATTTAATCACACCTCATTATCCAGCAACAATGCATAGAGAAGACAGAGACCTTACCTGATATGCCAGGCAGTCACATGCAGACAGAAAACAAAAAAACATCTCCCACACACAACTACTGACACCTCCAAGGACAAATAGAAGTGATATATTAGCACCCTCTGTCAATGGGATTTTGGGAAGAATGTTGAAAGTGACTCAACCTCTTTGATGAGAGGTATTGCCCCAATTCTGTGCTTTATCAGCAAGTTGGTGCTTTCATGTGAGATCCTCTTTTTTTCCAGCACTTTCTGGTTCAAAGGAGAACAAAAGTAAACAGAGGATAATCCCTTATCCTCAAAACAACCACTGGTTTGTTGCTGGGGGAGCAGCTTAGAGTCACCATGATGTCACACTCCTCAGGTGTAGGTAGTGTGATGTTGGATATTAACTATGACATTAGGCTGTTCAAGGTACTCCTTGATCACTGTCATAGAGGTGAAAAGGGAATTTGAAAAGAAGTTACATTAGTCACACTTCTGAAAGTGTCATCAGATTTACTTTTGATTTTTTTTTTTTGCTTTTTTTTTGGTTTTTTTTTTTTTTTTTTTTTGGTATAATTTCTTTGGTCCCTGTTGAGTGTCTGTGTCCAATCTGCTTTGACAAATCCTTTTACGCGTTTGCTCTGCCCAATTTGTACTTAACACTGGTGCAGATAATTATCCACCACTTATTTGTTGAGTTGTAGGACTCCTGCCAACTGAAACACGAGATGCTCCTGAAAAATGTAGAGGCTATTAAACAAAAAGAAAAAAAAGCATGTTGCAATATAATGTTTCTTCAAAGAGTAAATCATGATGGAAGTCTTTTACACCCTCGTTTTTTTCTCTTTGGGACATTGTCTTATAATAACTTTAAAAACATGTTAGACTGTGAGAAATCACTGGAGTTTTTAATATCAGTAATCACTTTAGATAAAGAGTGATGAAAAAAAAAGTTTTCAGACAAAATAAAGACCAAGAAAACCCGAGTTCATATAAAAACAGTCTACAAATGTTGATTTAATTCATAAAGGGTTAAAATGTTCTCCAAAAATACCATGCCATGTATTCTAAAAAAGGTTAAAAAAAAAAACAATCCACTGGACTTTGTTTTCCAAGTTTGAAGACGTTTCGCATCCTATCCAGGAAGCTTTTTTAATTCAAAATGTCAGAGTTAGCATTAAGTTCTAAGCTTTAAAAAAATGTAAGTCCCCCATTGCTAAATTAGGAAACAAAATGTGGGTAATTGCATACTTTTCTAGGGTTTGAGTTTAATTTCATCGATAGATTTGTTGCTGTTTGATCAGTGTAATGAAGAAACCATCCAACTAGAACCTCTTAATGCATGAAAGAGGAAAAACAACCTCAAAAGAAAACACATCATGTCCTAAGTGAGAGCGATTCAAGAACAGACAGGAAAAAAATGGTAGACATAAATCAGTCTGGAAAAGGTTATAAAGCAATTTCAAAGGCCTTTGGAGGACAGCAGGAACACATAATAACACAAAAGAACATCTTAAAAATTACAATTCTCCATTGCTTAAGGTCAGTATTAAAGAAAAAACTATAAAACCATGTCTATGGAAATATCATGACAGAGTTTCAAGGCAAAAATTACTGTTTCCACTGACTGACTAAAAAGAATACAAAGTCCCATCTGATTTTTACTATTATGATTTGTACATAAGGTGAATTTCTCCAGTGTGAGATTAATAAAGTTCAATTACTAATATTATTATTATGAAGGCTCTGACATTGTGGCCTAAAACAAACTGGGCCATTAGAGAAAAAGGTAGGAGCTTACTTGGCACCAGAATTACCATCACTCTCACAAACACCTTCAGGTGCTTGGGTCCGGTTACAGATACTCATACATTTTTATCTTCAACTACCACTTTATATATTTGTATTGCTTAATACTGCATGTACTTCAGTGATGTGTCAAGGTGTTGCTGTATTGTATCTGTTGTTCTAGATCAGGTGGTTTTGATGTTCTTTTTACATCTCTCTTTCAGGTGATGAAGCAGACTGATAAAGTTTTGTCTCTTTTCTGTCTCCTCTTTCTTTCATTTTTTCTCCCTTTTTTCTTCTAATTTCTCTGTCCTGTTCTAATTTTTCAATGTAGTGTCCACATAACATGGGTTAATCCCTACATAAATCATAATAAAACTAGTTACATATATAAATCAAGCAGAGCACTATGGCAAAAGCGATAATTCTCCACTTGTGAGAGTAAAATCTGTTGGGCTCTTTCTGGCATTACAACAACAATTCCTATTGCCACATTGCCTGAAAGGACATTATAAAAAAAGAAAAAAAGAATTACACATTATGCAACAGCTTTTCTGTGACATAAGTGTATACCTTGCAGTGATTTTTATTTTTATTTTTTATGATTCCCTTTACTATATTCCAAATGAGCTAGAAATTTTGTTTAACATTTCAACAACTGGCTCCTTTACAGACTGATCCTGGACCAGACGGCTGGGCCAGGTTATTAAATTGTTTTAACTGGGTGCTATGGGGTGCTATTTCAGTGTGCATTTGTTGCATTTTCATGTGAAATTTTTTTTGTTCTGCAATATTAGTGTCAAAGCTATCTTATTGCAATCCAAAGAGGTTTAATACTGGTTATTGCAGTTCAAACATTAAACTGTTTTCAAATGGTACATTCTTGTAAACAGCTGCATCTCTACCGGCTTTCATAATCATAGCCTCACGTTCAGTTATTAATGCAACTGAATCAAGCACAAGCCTCTGTAGCAAGTCCTTCAGTCTTCAGGTGGAAGCAACAACTTTGGGGCATAGCTATATTTGCAACTTGGAGCAAACTGCAAACCTGATTCACAGTAAATATAATTTTTAACTTCTTGCTTTTCGGGTGTGTGTTACTGTTGCACTAAATGTAATGCTTCATGATAACAGTATATTTTAATATATTTAACATTTATTGAAATTTAGATATCACAACATATAAGAGGAGATCCTGCATTGGAGAATCTGTTTCTCAGTGTTCAACATGATCTTCATCGGGTAGAAGTGTAAACAAGAAATCAAACAGAGTAATCTGACCCTAAGTGGGGACAGGTACTGACTGTGTGACCTCAGACACTGCTGTCTCGCATTTCTCATCACAGACAGAAGACCACAAGAGAAAGTCATCTACAGGCACGTACACAAGAATCCCGTCTTCCTTGATTAAGTGTAATATATTTGAACTAAATTATTTCAATCAATGTGCACATTACTACCAAAATGATAACCAACAATCTTTGAATACAAACTTTAATTTTTGAATACCATTTTGCTATTATATGTTCACAAAGCATTTAAAAAACTTGTGCTGTAACATGAGTAAAAGACAGCCGCTCAAACTATAACTCTTAATTATTCATTCAAGAAAAGCAGTGCTTTTGGAAAATCAATTGTAGAGTTTGGATCTGATGCACAGTCTGTTGTAATATTAGCTTTAGGGAAACATATCAGTCCATAAACACTACTTAATGTATATTCCATTAAAAATTTACACTCTGGTCTGAGAGTGTGTCAATCAGCCGTTCATATGTGTTTGTGTTTTGTGCAGATATGTTTGTGTGATTGAATTAAGGGGCTGGTGGTCACAGTCTGCAGTTCTCCATGGCCCATCTCTGGATGGCCTGTCGACAGAGGTATGTACAAGGAGGATGACCTCCAGTCAGTGTTACGTGAACCCCCTTATGGACCTTGATGAAGTCAGATTGGCTAATCTATGGAAAACCAAGGTGCTGTCAGTCAGGCTCAACAAGTCATCAGCCAAAGCATGCTCATGCTGAACTTCATTTATGGGATATTAGTAATGGACTGACAACTCAATTTGATCATATTGTAGCTAATTGTAAAGTGGAAAACTGTTAACTCTTGGGATAAATAGAATATGCTCCACTGTCTCTATGGTTGTAAGGACTATATCAGATAAGGGTCACATAAGTCACACAAATTTCTTCTGGTTAACTCGGGTTACACTGTGCAATATTTTCAATCGTTGTACTCAGCTACAACTCAAACTGTAAGACAAAATTGCAGGGTTTAAAAGTTCACGATGCATTTTTTTTACACTTTACGGCTCAACGCTCTGATGCAATCTAGCTGCACACACTGCACGTCCACGATGAGGCTGAAACTCGGCCAGACAATAACATTCTCCAACGTCTGGAGAATAGGCCCGAAAAGGGCAAAAAATCATACAGTGTATACCTGCCTTTCAAGTAAATGGGGCCAAGCAGACCACTGTCGCAAATCCACATACTGATTCGCTTATCCCTACCTATTCTGCACTTTAAGAAATGGAAATGTTAATTTATTGTCTGCAAAACTGTACTAAACAAAATTTCATTTTGTATACACTGTGTATACAAGATAACAGTAAAAGTTGTCCAAGTCTATTTTTCCTCTGAAATGTATAAATGTATGCCAAATGTGTAAGCCAGGAGAGACGTAACCAAATTCCCTAATAATGATTCTAATAACAATACCTCTATGCAATGTATGTATTTAGACACAAAAGGGAAATCTTCAGTAAAAATTCAATAAACAGTCCTAAATGTGCCAAAGATCCAATAAGACACAAGCCATCAAATTTTTGTCTTGTTAAGGAAAGTTTTATACACGAAGCTGCCAAGTTATATGATGAGGTCTGCCTTAGTGATACACATCTGACTTTGTCGCCCAAAATTTTGACTTCAGACAACTACCGATCTCATTTTTGATTATTCAAATTTTCATATCCTGCTGTCTCACTCTTATAAAATGTAGAATATTATGGTGTCCAAACTAATAGATCAATACATTTCCACTAAAATAATGTTTTTGTCTTGTATTAGAGAGTGGAGTTTAAGAAGTCTAAAAAAAAAAATAAATAAAATAATTCTTTCTAATTTCTTGTATGAGCCTGCCATAGTTTCATATCTGGGCAAGATTTTAGAGGAAAATCCTGAGTCCTTGATTGTTTTCATAACAATTCATATTTGTTTCATCCAATGAAACCAGCAGATGACAAAAAAAATCTGCAGTGAAGTGTAATGAGCACAATGAATGAGATCATCGTAAGCTGTAACCTTCAGCCAAAGCATAAGACTGATCAGAAAATAAGGAAAAACCAGTCCATCCAGCAATACCAGCTCCCTAAAGTGGACCTTTATTTGCTTTGACAGTTTGCCCTCTATTGTTGTTTGCATCTTGTCCTTCCACTTGTGAGGATGATGATGATGTCATTTGAAACAGCTTTGTTATTCTTGTTGATATTTAACCGAGACAGGCAGCGTGCTCGAATTAACCAAATATAACAAGCGGAAAATGGAATTAGAGAGATAGGCGTAAAAGTGAGAGTGAGTTGGAGAAACACATTCCAGGAGTATGAGGTGACCCTATGTTGAATGCCCCATGAGGAATCCCTTTGATAGTCCTCCTATCTGTCCAGCAATCAATAGACAGTACAGGACTGATAAAACAACATGGCTTACATCAAAGCAATAGCCTGCCACTATGAGGAGGACCAGTAATAAAATGTCAATTATTAATAGAGGGCAAGGGTCCCCTTTCAAGTGGAAGGGAATTTAGATAATAAAATTCAAACGGAATCTCTCATCCGCAGATGCTTTCCTCAAGGCATTCATATTCCTAAAAAAACAACCAAAAAAACATGTTATTTCATGAAGTTAATGAAACCTCAACTAAAAGAAATGGCTTTTACACATAAAGAACAAACAAAACAAAAACACAAAAGGTATTGTTTTCCTCTAACATTTAGAAACTTTTTGCAGCTGCTGGGAGGCTGAACCTACAACCCTTCACCTCAAAATAACCCACACATCTGTCCCAGCAAAATACAGATTCACAGATCCATATTCACATGCACCTGAACTCTTCACACCTTCCTGTGGCTTTCAATCAATACCTCCTCCCAAGAGTAGCTTTGTTCTTTTATGTTTGGATTCAGACAGCCAGCGTATTTCTTTCTTATCCTTTGCTCTGGCTTCTGCCCAGCTGACTGCAAATTTCATACCTTTTGATGCAGGAGTACGTCAGACACAATGATTTATTGATTAGCGTGCCCCTGATAACTTCTACAGGTTTTGGACAACGCTTTTTTTTTTGCTTCAACATCTTAGTGATATCAAATATTCATTAAAAAAGAATATTTGCATACATCATTACCAATGATTGTCCCAAATGAAAAGGAAAATACCGTACAGCACTAGGATTCTTCAATAAAAACATTTCTTTTGCTCATTTTTTTCTCTAAACAGCCCCCCTTCTTCCCCCTCAGGCATCAGTTTGCTTTCTCCTCCCTTTTGTAGTGAAAGAAAAACAAACACTAATGAACATTTGTGTTTTTCTGAGTTATTCCTTCCAATGAAGCTCAAATAAAATCAAGACTATTGATTTTTTACTGCTGATAAATGTGCTGTGAAGTTTTTAATCTGCCCCCAAACTCAACTCTTATTCTTCTCATCTCTGCTGGATCATATCTGAACTCAGTGAGCGGTTAGGTTTGTTTTCTTCCAGATGCTTGATCAAAAAATGAAAATAAATCTCTTCAAAGAAGATTTTTTCATGAAGTGATTACTTTTGTTCTTTGAATACTTTTTTTTTAGTTTCACTGAGGAAATAGAAATCATGCATATTTAACACAAGACTCTTCTAGTTAATTCAGTCATATGCTTGGGTATATGCCACCCATATAGGTGCATCTTTAAATCCCTTTTATTATCCCACAATGGGGAAATTTCTTCCAGATAAATAATACATTTTTAGATTTTTCTTCAATCAAAGCTTATTAAGATGATCCAGATGAGTTTTGTTTTGGTATATAATTCACTGCTGCATTTGGTTTGCTGGTAAGATCGTGTCATATTAAGCCAATCTATCTGTGTTATGCATCCTACAATATACCATGTAGGTCAATAATTTTTTTTTTTGTTTCTAACAGTTTTCATGTGTTTTTTTTCCTCTGTTTTCAGCCTCAGCCTTAGCCTCAAAGCCTCAGGACCAGACGGCATCCCTCCCAGGCTACTGAGGAACTGTGCTGATGAGCTCTCCAAGGTCCTCAGCTGCATCTACAGACCAGGGAGTGCCTCATCCTAGCTCACCTGAGCCCCCCTGGACCCGCCGCAGTTTGCTTACCAACCTGACATTGGAGTGGAGGATGCTATCATCTACCTGCAGCCACTCACCCACCTGGAGATCACCAGGAGCGCAGTGAGAGTCATGTTCTTTGACTTTTCCAGCGCTTTTAACACCATCAGACCAGCGCTGCTGAGGGGGTAGCTTGAGGACGCTGGAGTGGACAAACATCTTGCTGTCTGGACTGTTAGCTACCTTACTGAACGCCCTCAGCATGTGTGGGTGCATGGCTGTCAGTCAGAGTTTGCAGTCTGCAGCAAGGGTAGAGTTGGCCTAGTGGTTAGAGCAGTGTGTTTGTGCTCTGAGAAGGTTGCAAGTAATCGGTTCGATCACCACAGCCAGCACTCTGGGTTCCTGAGCAAGATCCTTAATCCCCGGACGCTGGACAGTGGCAGCCCACTGCCCACTGCCCACCACCGGCAGGGAATGGGAATGGGTTAATTACAGAGGTACATTTCTCCAATGTGAGATCAATAAAGTTAAATTATTATTTTATGAAGTACGTGGGTGTTCATGTCAATGTCATTAAACTAGAGTGGACTCATAACACCGAAGACCTGTAAAAGAAGGACCAGAGCCGCCTCCCTCTCTTGAGTATGCTGAGGTCGTTTGTAGTGAGCAGACCACTGCTTAAAATCTTCTATGACTCTTTGGTGGCATCAGCCCTCGTTTACGCTCTTTTCTGCTGGGCCCCTTGCAGTGCAGAGCGGGACAGAAAGAGACTGAACAAACTGGTGAGAAACGCCTTTTCTGAACTAGGGTGCGCTCTGGACTCAGTGGAGGAAGTGGCTGAGAGGAGGGTGCTGTCCAAGCTTGCAGCCATCATGGACAACACCTCTCACTCCCTGCACCAGACTGTAGAGGAACTGAAAAGCTCCTCTAGTGAAAGACTAATACACCCTGTTTGTAAAAATCTCTTTGACTATCTAAAAATATAACACTGGTAAGAGCGGCGACAGTCATTGTTTCTTTCTCTAAAAAAAAATCTAATTTTCTTGAGTTTTTGAGCTTTCCTATCATCTTTGAGGAGATGGCCAGAGTTTATTGTAGTGGAAACATGTTGCTTTTCCATCAACAATATCAGCTTTACATGGCTTTACTTTGCATGGTTTCTTCCACTTTGCACTGAACAGGTTGGATTTCCATTTCACACTGACAACTGAAACTGTGGCTTTGAGCCCTGCCTTCAGCTATTGGTTTTGTGGCTGTGCCACAAAAATAAAAAAATAAAAAAATATTTAGAACATTAATTGATAAACAATATAATAGTATAAATGTTTTTTTTATAATTGCATATGCATAAATTCTTGAATATTTGTTTATTACAAAAAAAAAATAGAATTATATGCTAAGAAGAACACATGAATCACAGATCCGCCTGAACTATTGAAATAATAAGGTAAAGCTCTTGAATGGGTGCTAAATATCAGTAGCCTCATATTTAGTGATAGCCGTACAAACCCATGCTAGTATAAGCCTATTTAATGTCTTGGCCTTAAAGCACTGACTCCAATGTTCCTTACTATTTATCTACCATTAGGCTGCATAGATAAAGCACTTTGTGAACAGTAAGGTTCTTTGGCAATGACCTTTTGTGGCTTACTCCTCCAGTGGGGGCTGTCAGTGACCACTAATGGACAACCCTCAAGTCAACAGTCTTTTTCCTTGACTGCTTATGTACAAAACCTTAATGCATCAGAAAAGTCTTAAAAACTTTATATTTTACAGATACTGACTATTTGGTTTCCATTGGCTGTATTTTCAAAATTAGCCGAAATATACTTGAGATATATTACTATAACAAATTGATGTAATCTCTTAATATAGCCTATACAATTATAAGACTCTTTAAGATGCATGTTATCAATGGTATTCAAGTAAAACTATAATATAAAGTTTGTGACACAGAAGTAGGTAGATGGTTAAACACAAAGGAAAGCAGTAATTGCAGGGATGCAGGCATTTCTGCTTCCACAGCTTTCCCAGGTGGCCTAATCTGGTTCTTTTGTTGGGCTAATGTGGATACTGCAGAGCTCAGCAGGGAGCTCCTGGCCACCTGCAAGGCGAAGATGGCAAGGAGTAAGCACACCACGTTTAACAAAAGGACTTCTACTAAGTCAAGCTGTGATAGCAATGTGGGTCCCCCCAAAGGAGGACAGCATCTACTTCTCTACACCATTAAAGCATACCTATTCACAACTTCCAGCGGGCAAAGAAGTTATAGATGTAAATCGATGTAAAAAGTACTACACATTTAACACCCTCTTAATTAGTTTCACTTTCTGAAATAAACTGTCTTGCTAAAAATGTTGAACGGATCAAAACCAGTTGTTTGTCTGTATTAGAGAACAAAAAAAAAAAAAAGGAATTTGTGTAAAAGACTAAAAATAAAGGATCATAAATGTGTAAAGCTTTCAATGTCATCCAGCTAGTTTACAGCACTCCAGTACTGACAGTAGTAGAAAGGACAATAAAAGAAAAATTATCAAATATTGTCAACCTTTTTTGTTTTCTGTGTCTGGTATGACTATTGTTAAATGAACACAAGAAAGAAGCTTAACCTGTAAATTTCCACCAGCTGCTTATCAGACTTGTAAATCCTGTTCAAGGAACTTAGGCCTCTGTAAAGAGCAGCCTGAACTGTTAGATAACAGTTAGTTTCTTGTTAAGGAGCCATTTCTTGAATGATTTCTAAAATTTTTATTGACTTCTAATGACCAATGGCAAAATTTCTTGTTTTCTAGTAAAGGTAGGTCCTTCACTCAGGTTAGGCCTTAACACCTGTCACGAGGAGACTAAAAGAGGACTCAAATGCAAGACTTGGCTCAGTGAAATTATATCAACAAAAATTAAATACAGACCAGGGTCATCACACTGTGTTGAAGAAACCGGCAAAAATATACTCAAAGGCAGATGTAGGTAGGCAGAGGTACGTTAAAAACAAGTAGAGCAAAAATATTTATGAGGCAAAGTAGAATAAATGCTGGAACACACTTGACACAAGGGCAGCAAGTTTAAGTGGCAAAGAAAAGCTGCATGGGGAAAGATTTAAACAGGCAAGGCAAATGACAACAAAGCACAGGCGAACCAGTTGAGGAAGTGGTGAGGCTGATTAAAGGGGAATCCCAGGAAGTGAAGTAGTCTGAAATGAGACTAGAAATTAGTGCACCAAAATAAAACAGGAAGTTCAAAAAACAAAAAAACAACTGAGCCAGATACAAAATGGCAAAAAGAAAAAATATATAAAAAAGAATGAATCAGCAGCACAGCATGTGACATCGGCCCCCCATTAAGTTCGGCTCTGTACAGACCTGGAATGTCAGGGTGCAGGTCATAAAAGTCCTGAATGAGAGCAGGATACCTACAACCCCTCCTCAGGGCCATATCCCTCCAACTCGACAAGGAACTGACCTCAACCTCAGCCCAGACGTCTTTCAGCCAGCAGTCTTCTAAGCCGGTCATACACTGTATGATTTTTTTAAATTGTTGCACGCAGCTACAGCTCACATTGTACCATGAAACCCTGTGGTTTTGTGGTACAGTGTGAGTTCCTAAAACTCACACTGTACCCCCATCATCTTAACCTAAAGCTAGTTTAAGATGATGGGGTCTTCGGACCTTTTAAGTCAGTGTAACCATCCTCTTGAACAAATTGCCTCCCCTGATCTGTACCACTACTGACTTTGGGGTTTTTAGGGCCAGGCCTAAAACATATCTATACAGACTGGTTTTACACAGTCAGTAACACAATGTAATATTTTGTAGGTTATTTCACAAATGTTTATTTTTTTTGTTGTTTTGCATTCTTTTATCTGTAATGTTGATTTTATGTTCAGCAATTTGGTCACAAAGTTAGTTGATTGATTGTCAGATTGATTGATTTAACCTATAATTGAAGGGATCAGTCAACTGCTTAACTAAACTCTAGTAATTAATTGATATTTGTTGTTTTGAAACAACAAATAATAGCAAAGAGGGAAAAACAGTGTTGTGTTCTTATTTCCGCAACCTGCTGGACTGAAGATGTGGCACACTTTATCCCCAGACTGAATTGTATAAATGTCCCAGTTGTCTTTGAGAGTAATAGGAATTACGGGCTGTTGAATACCCCCGTATCCCCATTATCCAGGAAAACAAGATCCTGGGGTTTTAAATCCTTGGCCTTTCAGCAGAAAAATCATTACCGGTATTTTTGCACTTTTCCGATATTGTTCATAAAAGCTTAAGAAAGCTATGTATCATGTTTCCTTTTACTTCGAAAATACTCACAATTCACAGTCAAATGGAAGTCAAAATAAATTACCGGTACATTGAAGCATCCGGTCATGAAAAATCTTTTAAAGTGCAGAAATTACTTTTGCTGGAAATGCAGGTAACTAATTATTTTGAATTCATAGTAAATGCTATTACTTATTAGTGAGATTTCATTTTCCTGTCAATCGTGTATGAATTTTTCATGACCTTTTAATAATCCTTAATCAACAGCTTCTGATATCTGTCAAGTTAAAGTTAAAGCTCCAGGGAGTGATTGGACAAAAACTGATTTTCAGATTGATAGTCGGAACATTACAAGATTTGTACCTTGAGAGGAAGAGGATGGAGCCATTCAGCGGTGACCGGTGATCAAAGAGTTTTAATCTACACAAATGAACAAACAAGGTAGAAA
Source organism: Cyprinodon variegatus (assembly GCF_000732505.1). NCBI lineage: Eukaryota > Metazoa > Chordata > Actinopteri > Cyprinodontiformes > Cyprinodontidae > Cyprinodon > Cyprinodon variegatus. Next base: position 210,411 of record NW_015151381.1, on the reverse strand, counting down.
TAGTTAAGTCCTTGTCAAAAAAAGTGGAGCAAAAAGAAAATGTCTTATTCTGTCATTTTGCAATAAATCCTATCCCACTGTAAGAAAAAAAAAAGTGTAATTTCATACAGAAAGTTGATCTGTGGATATTTGTCAAATTGAAATAACTTGATTTCTTCTTGATTGTTTGATTTACTGAAGGAAATAGGTGGTGAGGAGTGCTAGAATACAACAAATGAAAATAACAGCTGGTTTCTTTCATTTTTCACAACATTCTTTTTGCTTTGCAGTCGAAACTAATGTACCAAATGTTCAAGCATTCTTTGAGGAGTATCCATATACATCATCTCTT
>NW_015151381.1:199112-209657 GCF_000732505.1 Cyprinodon variegatus | reverse complement strand
TATGGAGGGAGGAAGGCGGAATACCCAGAGAAAACTGAAGCATGCACAGGGGGAATATGCAAACTCCATACAGAAAAACCCCAAGCCAGGAATCAAACCCGGAACCTTCTTGTTGCAAGGCAGCAGTGCTAAATGCTAAGGCACTTAGCAGCCCCTTAACGTCACACTTCCCTCCTAATTTCAGTGGACAGCACAATGATCCCTCATGGCAAACTATTTACCTTCCTTTGATTCTCAGTTTCTCACAGCGGTGGTTCTCATCATCACAGTTAGGCCTGCATAATAACACTGAACCATGGTCTGTAATCTTTTTGTTCCTGTGTATCCCTCCCAGATCATTCACACCTCAGTGTTACTCTGTTTCCCTCACATCTAAAGGCAGATGAACTGACCATTACCACATGCTTTGCTCTACTGTATTTTCCTCTCCTCTGGTTGCTTCAGCGAATCCCATCAGACCTGCCTGCATCTATTTCAAGGTCCTAGATAAGGTTACTGCTCTAAGTTCACTGACCCACAAGAAGGGGTGGGTTAATTAGTCACCAGGCCGAGGGAGTAACCCCCCACCTGGCAACAGGCCCTGATGTCATGCTAAGATGCCTCAGGGAGGGGCTGCACGATGGTGATATCATAGCATTCTTAAATATGTGATGGATGAGTGATGATTGGAATGGGGGTGTGAATGGGTTCATAAATAAACAGATGGCACCCTAAAATGTGATGAAATTCACAGAAAGATTAGGTCATTACTGTGGCCATAATTCCTGTCAATATATATATATATATATATATATATATATAAACTAGAGAAATACGAGGGGAGAGCTGGAGAAAACCTTGATTACTGGTACCTGTGGTCATTGGAGCCCTCGGGGCAGTGACCCTCAAACTTGAGGAGTGGTTACCTCGAAATATATCAAACATCTCGTTCTAGAAAAGTGCAGCTCTAGGAACAGCAAAGATAATGTGCAGGATCCTCAAGCTCCCAGGCCTCTGGTAGAGTACCCAGGCTTGGAGGAAAGAAGGGGGGAGACCGCCTGCAGTGGGTGAAGAAGATTTTTTTTATATATAAATATATTATAATGTGACCTGAGATTATTGTTTTGTTTTTTTTCAGGGTTACTATGAAAACATTTCTATTTCCCACAAAAATAGTAGCTTGCATGTGTGACACAAACTTACATTTACATTGCCTTGTATTGAATGACATAAGGAAGGTGAGATTGTTTAATCTGTTGATGCAGACACTAATGGAAGATTAAAGTGTAGTGAAGATACATCAAGATCATTTAAAGACAAAAACCTAAAGTAATTGCTGAAGTAAATATTTTGTGACTTATTTGAAGGCCTTAAATTGAACCCTGTTTGACTCAGCTGATATACCTTCTCCTTTTTCCTATACAGAAATTAACCAGCTATAAGCATTCAAGAACAATATGATTACTAATATGAAATTACTGTAATGTATCTGTAATAACTTCATGTCTAAATGTCTGTAATGAGCTTTATAGGTCCAAGCATGAACTCTGCAGTAAGAACAGAATTTAATATAAATATAAATGCTCAAGGTTAGCTTAGGAGATGAATCACTCATCAGTAATCACAGGAAACCTGATAATGGTGCTGTAGTAAAACCTGAAAATTAACGAACTTGAACAGGCTTTTCAGAAGTGTTATTGCATGGATGTCCCCATAATCTGACAGCATGCAGCAAAAGGTCTATGCGTATATACTTGCTGCTAGTGCTGATCAAGTGATGCTGTCCAGGTGTGATGGTTACGGCTCAGCAGCAGGCCTGGCAGGCTGAATCTCATTGGGTTCAATACCAGGCATCAGCTATTTAGATTCCACATTAGGCTCCTTAATTCTGGGCTTACAAAAAAAAAAAAAAAGTTCCAGACAGAGCAAGTCCTATTTTTTTAACAAAGGCAGAGCTCTGAAAAAAAGCACACAGCTTCAGTTAATAAAGCTTTAATGCACCAATTAGACTCACATAATGGATGTAGGGATGGACTCAGACCTGAAACTACTGGGCACATAATGAAAGTAACAAAGTCTGCCTTTCATCACCCGAAGAACTCCTCTAGGATTAAATCAAACAAAGTGGAGCACATCATTCCACTTCTAAAGTCAATAAACTGGCTCCCTTTATCTCACAAAACAGATTTTAAAATACTTAGTGATTAAATCACTGAATGACTTAGCTCAAAAATACATTTTATTCTTGCTGTCAATGTATCAACCACCCAGATCTCTCAGGTCTTCTGGCTCAAATTTACTCTACAGAACCAGAACCCAACATGGAGAAGAATCTTCTAGTTTTTATGCTCCACAAGTCTGGAATTGACTAAAAGAAAACAGTGAAAGCAATCAAACCATTAGTTGCTTTGTAATGGGTTTCAAAAAGTTAGGGTTTATACATTTTAGCATGGCCTTTGACTGTGCTGTCTGAATAGAATATTTAAATGCTTGAGTCCTTTCCTTCTTTTTTTTTATTACTGTAACTTTTCTTTTTAAGATAATAATAATTTGTTATATTTAATTAGCTGTGCTGCAAATAATTCATGCCACTGTAATTTGCTTTCCTTGTTTTTCTTTTCAGTGTACAGCACTTTGAATGGTGTTGCCATTAAAATGTGCCATGTACATAAACCTGCCTTCTTCCCTTCGCTTCATCTTTCCAGGATGCAGAGGTCAGCCAAGGATAACAGATGATTTAATAGATCCTTCTAATAAAATCTGAAATATCATCAATAGGAAGATAAAGACCAGTCGGAGTAAAAGATTTTCTGCTAGCTAAAGTTTCAGTTCAGAAATCCTATATATAAACATTCCTATAAAACATCATCCTTGGAAATTACTATTTATAGTCTCTAAAACTTCTCTGGTTTACCCACCAAGAGCAAATTGTGAAATGAAGACGTAGCAGATGTTAACAAGTAGTGGGTTATGAAACATAGGTTCCACTTAGGTTACTTATTGAGCATTTTACTATCTAAAGAGGAAAGCATCAATTGGAAAAAGGCTGTCAGAAGCTAGACGGGAACATTTTGACTCCAGCTTTAATAGTTCGACCAGAAACTGTTCAGACTCATATTCTGCAGACTTAGGAATCTCAGACCTGTTAGATGGAGGGCTGGTTTTAGTTAAGGTTGCTACATGCTCTATAAGAAGTGATAATTTATTTTATTTTTTTTATCTTACAGCTGCATGAACAAAATAACTCATCATTTTGTGCTGGTAACACTGCTTCCTACAGCTTGTTCTCCACGCATCATTTCTTGCAATGTTTCAGAGAATAGCTGTGAGGTTGGTCAGAATTTTGATGAAAATTGGTAAGTTGGAAAAGTAGAGATGATTTTCCTTTTTAGTGTTATAGTCAGAAAAATCTGTACAGTGATGTTTTATTTGATGGACAGTTTTTGTGGATCTGACGTTTGAAGTGGTAAGAAAAAATGAACATTTGTATTTATGTCTTCTTTGTAATAGAAGCATTTTGTTGTCCTCTGTAGAGATATGTCTCCAAAATATTTTTCCACCTGAGCATTGCATTTCTGTATAGGTGGCCTCTCATCTGCTTCTCTATATAGATTGTGCATTCGTGTTTAGGCAATTTCTTGATATATTAAAGAAAGATCAATTGACCTGATCCTGCTTTAAAACTCTCCTCAAAGTCAAAGTGTTCATGTTGCTTTGTCTTTTTATTCACATATATTCTTTAACAAATCTACAAGACCTTCATAAACCAGTTTCATAAGACGGTGTTCAGAGTAAACAGATTTGAATACAAATTATCTGGATTTTATATATTTATTTTATAAAAAAAAACAATATTAACTATTTCTTCCGCTGCACAATTCTATCCAACCTGAAGTTAAAACCTATTTTGCTTGCAATAATATGCATTTTGTTTTTATAATGGTACCCATTGAAATCATATGGAGCATATTAGGAAATGCACATAAACATAAAAAAATTTTGATTATTTCGACAATCTCCTTGCTTGTGTACATTTTTAGGGAAAGTGCTCCTTGCTAAAGAATTAAGTCATCCTGCGTTTTTTTTTTTTTTTTTTTTTCTTAAGTAATTTTACTAATTATAACAATGGACATTCAGTGTAATCCTAAGTCCAAAACAAGAAAAAAAAGAATATCCTAGAATGGCATTTACAGGACTCCTATACATACATGCTCATACATGCAAATGCATCAAAAAAGGCGCTTTTTACATGAAAACACTGTCGGAGATTCCAAATCCCAACACCAGACTTCGCACGCTCCTCCTTCATCTCTTCATATCCTCTATCAGAAACTCTGAACTCCCAAACACTTTGATTACAAGATCATTTTACAGTGCCAAGCCAAGAGTGAAACATTACTCTTAGTGACGTCTCTGCTAGATAGTTATAGATTGTGCTGCATGGAGGATGAGGTCATCCAGCAAATGTGTAACTGCAATGCCTCAATGTCACTTTTTAAATTGGAAAGCCCAGTGGTGTCTGATCTCTCATGTGCTTAGCTCTAAATATCTACAATGTGATTTATAGACAATATTTCATACCTGGCTCATACAAATATTGACACATATCTATGTTTTATTGGTGGGTATGTAGTTGACCTGTGGGTTATTTGATAAGCAATAATAAGGTTGTGGCAAGGGTTACGAAGAGTCTCTGTGTACACAAAACTGCTCTGTCCAACATGAAGCGCCAGAATTTCCAGCAGTTGTCTGCATGGGAATCTCCCTTGCTGAAACAACAGCAGCTGCCACATTACTCCACCAAACAACCAGATTCATTGGGTAAGATTCCTACAACAAATGCTGACCAAACATCACTGCTACAGCTCTCTAGTGAAGGAGGTGGGATGGAAAAAGCTCCAGCGTGACAGCAAAAGATCCATTAGGGGACATCAAATATTCATCTGCCATACGGCACAGAGCTCATGGCTCTGGCAGAGTGAGGTTTAGCTGCTGTAGAAAACAAAAAAAGGTCTTAAGCCATGATTTACATAAGATCAGGAACAAGTCGGTTTATTGCTGAGTGGCAAAAACTCATTATCATTGGAGTTACTCACAATATCTATCGTTAAATATCATCTTTATTTTAGTGTAGTTTGCTTTTGATTCTGAATGATATAACTGTTTAATTATTAGATTCCCCCCCCCTTTCTACATTGAACTCTGCCATTATAGGCTCATTGTGAAAACTGTCAATATATAAATCCATCAATAAATCCAGTCAGAAAAACTAGGACAATGCCCAGATCTTAAATTCAATAATAGATCCTTCTGAGCTGAAAATTGGTTTTACAGCTTCCCAGAGTCAAGTCAAGATATTACCAAACTGTTCACATCTACAGAGACTTTAATTTATATAGTTTATCTGTAATTGATCCGATTTCTCCATGGTTATGGTAACATAAAGCTTATCCTTGGTTTAGGCCAGAGGTTTTTAGATCAAAACAGCCTTTGTAATATTAAGATCTATATTGTGTTAAATATTTCATCACAGTTGCCTGTAGCACCAGCTGTCATATTTTCACCAGGAGGCAGTATTAGCACATTTTTTACAGGTTCATATAAAGTTCATCTTCTGTAATGCACCTCTCCTTCCCCCTTTCTGCATGTTTATCGACTGGCCTTGAGGTATAAAAACCATTTCTCACTTTTGTCAAGACTGGTCAGTGATACTTTGTAAAAATAAACACCTGCAATAGGTTAATGCTGCCAATACGGGCAGGGAACCGTTTGATATTTAAGAAGATAAAATTGCTTGCTGAAATCTTAAGAGGGGCAGTTTTATGAAATTTGCCATGATTGTGTTCAGGATATCAAAATCCTTCACTTCTAAAAACCTTTCTAAAGCAACAGTACATAAGAAGCACATTTTAATACCTTAAATAATGGAATTTCAGCAGTAAAATCCAAATCAGACATAAATTATGGACCTTTTGGAAAAAAAACCTGCAGTAAAGTATTTATTAACTTTTTGAAACTATTTACGCATGACCTAAATTATAATAAAAAAGAGCCAGAAGTGACATACTTCAGTAAGTTAATAAAAAATCTAATATGAAAATCTATATAATTATTTAATGGAACAAAAACATCCAATGAATAAATCAATAACAAGAAAAGTATCCATAACTCCTTGGCTGTTAATGACTAACAGCCAAGGATGCAGCTATAAAGCTGCATGGTTTCCTTCAGGATAAATTAATTTTTTAGCAGCTTCCCAATGAAAATCTCAACGAGACTAAAGCTGTTTGCTTCTTGTGCAATGTGAAATTAGTTTACTGCAGGAGATCTTCCAGTTTCAAGTACTACCTAAAAACAAAGCATCCCTTAGCCAAGCACTGATGTAGTGCAGTATTAGCACATGCAGTTGAAGAGTCGTGTTCGTCTAACTATAATATTTGAGTTTAACTGAGGCAGCCTGAAAGCATAGCTTTCAGCAAAGATGACCAATCTCTTTGCTTAGTAGATAGCCACCAGCCTCAAGCCCATCAGCATGGGTGAAGATGATAGACTCCAGCTTGTTCCCCAGGCGGCCACAGGTGACCCATTTTTGAAACTACTTGCAAGGTGAAATATCATAAGGAGAATAAATGACGAGCATGAGATAGAGAAATCCGTGAAAAGGAAAAGTTGGTAGAGGCAATGTGTGTAGCACTGACGGGGGACTACTGGACATCTGTCAAAAGCAAGAACTACTCCGGCGTTACTCTACACCTCATCAATGCCAGCTGGGCACTTCATTCATTCGCTTTAGGTAGGCTATGTTATGTAAAAGAAGCAGAAATACAAATAGCAACTGTCAACCAGCTCCATAGGCAGCCCTGTCCAGGAAGCCCACAGTCAGGCAGACTAGCTCCGAGTCCGCTCCCATGTCAGATGATGAAAGCACATACAGTTAGTCACAGTCAGAAAACCAGGACAACACTGAAGAACAGGCTGAACTCCAACACCCACAAACAAAGATCTTGATGACAGCAGCATAGCCATTATCATTAAAAAATTAAATAGTCTAGAGAGCTGTACTTAACAAAATTTATTTTTTTGTACACTTGTGTTTTTTATTATGAAATAAAATCTGTCTAAGTCTAGCCGACACCCCTCTCCAGGATGGCGTCACAACCAAACAGGAAAAGACCAGATGAAGCTACTGTGAGGAAAAGCAGTGAGAGAAAATGAACTAACAAATTCTGCAGAATGGGAGAATAGAGATAGATTGAAGCAGAATGATTAAAAAACGGTCCCCATGTCATCCAGAAATCTAAGCCTATAGCAGCATAACTATAGAGATAGCTCAGGATAACCTGAGTCACTCTAACTATAAGCTTTATCACAAGCAAAAGTTTTAAGCCTACCCTTAAAAGTAGACATGGTGTCTATCTCCGCCTCCCATTCTACTTATAGAAATTCTAGTAACCACTAGTAAACCTGCAGACGGAGAGCAAAGTGCTCTGTTAGAAAAATGAGGTCCAATCATATCTCTGATATTAGATGGAGCATGGCCATTGAAGGCTTTATAATATGTCAGAAGGGGGATTTAAATTCTATTCTGGATTTAATAGGAAACCAGTAAAGAGAAGCTAGGATAGGAAAGATATGATCTCTCTTTTTAATTTACAGCAGAACTCTGATGCAGCATTTTGGATCAGCTAAAGGCTTTTAACTACAATTTGTGGACTTCCTGATAGTAAAGAATTACAATAGTCCAACCATTAAGTAACAAATGCATGGACTAGTTTCTCAGCATCACCCCTGGACAGGATTTTTCTAATTTTTCTAATGTTCCGCAGAGGAAAGAAGGAAATTCTAGAGACCTATTTGATATGAGATTTAACTGATAGGTCCTGATTAAAAGTAACACCAAGATTTTTTGCTTTATTATCTGAAATCAATTCAATCCCTTCTAAATGAAGGGAACCTTGAGTTAAAGACAAAAAAACCTTGGTGAATAAGGAGATATCCATTATTATCCTTCAACTAATAATCAATGTTGGGTTTTACCCTTGATTTGAATGGCCTATTAACTAACTGTAACTCCCAGTTCTAGTTTTTCTTTCATGTATGAAATAGCAGAACAGGGCTAACTGCGGAGGATTGAAGGAGGATGGAGGTAGATTGGGAAAGTCCATCAGGCAGAAAGAGGGGAGAGGGGCAGTGGCTGGCTGGAAGGAGGACAGTGAAACATTGGAGAAAACCGCCAGAGCGACAAAGCAGGAAGAGGCAGAAGAGGGACAGCAGTAGCTCAGATGAGATTGGATGGGTTGGCAAGGATAAGTAAATGTGCTTTACATGAGTTAGACCAAAAATACCAGCACTGTGATTCATGAAATGAAATTCATGAATGTACATGAAGCAACAGTATTGCAGAAGTTATGGATCTGATGTTACAATCGGTGATTGGCAGGATTGGCAAATACTGATTTTGGTGAGCGGTAATCGGCTCTTAAAATCCTGACTGCTGCCTCTCTATGTATAACAATAGCATCATCAGCAAATTAAAAAAATATGCTTGTTATTTTTATACATGGATGCACATGTCTGTACAAAGAATAAAATATATATTGGCAATAAAACACCTCCCTGGGGGGATTCAGAATAGGAACAAAGTGCCTTAGATAAGATGCTGTTTACTTTGACTTGATCTTTACTTTTAGTTCTAAACTTTTTAAAATTTGAATTTTACAAGGCTTCCAGCAATTTGCTAACATCCATATTTTTAAGAATACTTTGCCACGCCTTTACAAAAAAGAAATATCTATGCTATGTAATGCTAATGTCTGCATCCTCATGCAAAATGGCAAGAATGACATTGATCCTTGCAGTTATAGACCCATTTCTTTATAAAATCATGGCCTTAAAAACAATAATGAAAACCTGATTAACTAAGTGAAAGTATATGAAATATTATACGTCCAGAACAAACATGCTTATTCTGAGCAAGACATTCTTTTGTAATGAATAAAAAATGCATAACTTTTTTAAAACAAATTACATAATGGCTAATGGTGACACTTCTTCACACAATAATATGTTTTTTCAACACTTGAGAAGTTTTGTTTTGATATCTTTCTTAGATGGTTCAAGATGTTCTACTCGAATCAATTATTTTTTTCATACTTAAAAGGGAACAGATCCAAACCTTTTTAGTAACAGTGAGGTATGTGCAAGGGAGACCCTCTATAACCCCTATTGGTTGATCTTATTTTTAAACTAATGAGACAAAGATTTTACCCATCGTACAACTAGAGGTATTAACTTAGGCAAGACTACTGTTGCATTTTATACTGATGATCAACTGTCTGTTGAACCAACCTAAGAATTCTACTCCACCTCTTTTGTTTTTTCTTTAATCCAATTGGTAACATTTCTGGCCGTATAATAAATTGGGGTTTGAATAAGTTTATGATCGTCTCCTCAATATTGGAAAACCTTGCACTTTTGAGTGATGAGTGATTATTTTGGAATGAAATCGATATGATATTCCAAAAAATCTGTTTACCACCAACTACTATTTTTCCCATCTTATAGAAAACCTTAAAGCAAGGGTTGACATTAGGAAAATGCCTTTAACCATGCAATTTAATTGGTCAATGCAATTAAAATGGTACGTTTATCCAGATTTAATATCTGTTTTAGAATCTGCCCATTTAGGTACCTGAGCTAGCTGCCTATAAGGCAGGGAACAGCACCACCTCCTGGTTGCAACCTGAAACTTCCACTAATAGCGACATATCAGCTTGTTGTGGTTATGTTCTGTTCCTGACAAAACACAAAATAACTCAGAATACATTGGCTTGAAAGAAAATATTTCATTCATTAAATCAGATGTTAATCCGGTGTTCCAAAAAACTCTATATGGGTCTAAATCTGCCAAAAACCCTATTTGATCCTGGGTCAGAAAATGGAAATGTATTATGTAATAAACTTATCTGTATATTGTTGGTAGTATTTCCCCATTGACTATGTTTATTTTGAAAACAATTATTATCTAAATTTCTTTTTCACCCTTTCTTTACTGTCAGATTATCTATGGGAATCATGGGTTTAAACTCTGCATTTAGACATACAAACAAAACTATAGGAACTTGCCTTATCACAAATTAATTCTTGATATTTAAATTCTTCCTGCTGGAGAATACAATTTAAGGGGGTTCCTTTATCACAAATAAAATTTAAAAACATATCCTCAGCTGTGTCCTCTCAATAAGACAAATGTTCCTCTAAAGTGGCCCTAGCTCATCATTTTGGTTTTGTATCTGACTGTCTATTGAGATGCTTGGCTGCTTTGCATATGGCTTGAAATTCAACTTGGGTTTGCAGATGGTGTTTACTAAAAAGCGTATACTACTGTCCTGAAAATCAACCTTGTTCCCAAGTCTTGAACACCAGCTCTGAGATAAAGTATGAAATACATTTGGAAGACAGTTGTTTGAATAAGCTGGGCAATCATCAAGAATATGACACAACATGGAGACCATTACACTTTGCCAAACTCTTTGAAATGTAACATATACATATACATATACATAT
>NW_015151381.1:182728-198576 GCF_000732505.1 Cyprinodon variegatus | reverse complement strand
ATATATATATATATATATATATAATTGATATAGAACCTGTGCATGGCAAAACCTATCTGGTCTATGGACTTCCTTATAGTGCTTGCAAAACATGGAGGTTTTGTAAGTTTTGAAGTCTGCTACAGTGGTGACAGGGGTGGAGGAGTGTGACATAGATGTGGTTGATAGTGAGCAGAAATAGTCTAACCACAATTTACCTAGGAAAAGTAAGTAGAATGCCACTCTCATGTCACAGTCCTTTGCAACAAAGCTGCAAAGGGCAAAAAAATGAACAAAAAAAACATCTAATTTAGGGCTGCTGCTTCAAAGTGAAATGTAGATGATAGAAAATTTTCTGTAAAGTGTTAGGTTAGCTAACCCTAACCCTAATACGGTATCCTACGGTTTTTAGCATTCAAGGCCATTTATTAATTGTGATCATCAAAAAACATACATTTGATTAATTTACTGCAGATTTCACAATAAACAAATTGTTAGTATTCAAATCTTTATATACATTATTCTCTAATTAGATCACAAAAATGTTCCAATCTACCTTACATTTCCACTGAACTGTAATGCACTTCGTATTTATTTAGGATAGACAAATGTATAACCATCACCATGTTCAGTTATGAATCAAGCCTTTCTCCTGGAAATGCAAACAGGTACTGCTAAAGTTTCGCAGTTATTTGTTTACTTAATTTGCATCAGATCACCAGTAGGAAAACAGGGAATGTTTGATCATGTAAAACTGAACCTAGGACATGGACTTACTTTTTGGTTTTATGTTGTAAATGCCAGTCTGTAGGATTAGAATGCTAAAAGCAGCCTCATGTTGACAAATTGCTTTCAGTATAGACTTGTAAAGAACAAATTCGGTAAAACAGCACATGTCCTTTATATATTTCTAAAATACTTTCCTCTTTTCCATTCTGGATAAATGTTTTAGATAATCAAATGAAGGTTAAATACAATGATAACCTCAGTAAATATAAGCGGCTTTGAAATGATAGTTTAATATATCTGGGATAAAAGATAAACCAACAAGTCAATACGTGAAAACTAACTGCCGCTGCCTTCTAATCTTATTTCCTAATTGTGTCTTACCCACCTTATTGTTTCTTTGCATCCATATTGGAGGATTTTTGTGCATAATTGCCTTTTATAGTGGTTCCATAGACTAAGTGGTCCAACTTCTTAAGCAGCAAAGCAACATCAGACCATTTCACTTCCCACACCCTCTTTGGATGTTAGTATGATGTTTTTTTTGTTGTTGTTGTTGTTTTTTTTGTTAAGTACTATATTAGTTTTTTATATTAAAAAAAAAGCTTAACCATTTTGTAAGTCAAAGCAGAGTATTGGGCAAAACAGTTTACCTTAGACTTTTTTCCCCAAAAGTCTAAGGTATCTTTGGAATGTGGTTTTCAAACCCTCTTAAATATAATTTTTAACCAGCCTCTTTTTTATTTTACTGTACACCCAGGGGACCCTGTAAAAATGTTGTGAAACTGTCTGCATTTATGTTATGTGATATAAGTAATATGAAAGTTATATATTTAGTCATTTAATATATAGCCTTGCACATATTTAGAAAACATGAATAATTATAGAATAATTAAGATTTAAATTTTTCTAGGCTTTTTTTATTTTATCATGCTTATAATTGCAATATCATGGTCTCTGAGAGGGTCTGGATTTTACTCAAAAGCTGGTCAGATGGTAAAACATCAAGTGGTTGCAGGGTTGATCAAGATCATCAGCTGAGTGCCTCTGGGATGGAGTTTTACCTTTAAGTTCAAAACCTTTCAAAGTGTTGTGTTGTATCTGTCTAACACTAGTGTGTAGCACTACACAGTAGTCAATATACTTTGGTCATTTGCATACATGAGAGTGCAAAAAGTGAAGTTCGGGAGTTAAAATAGGTTAAAAATTACATAACTTAAAGGTAAACAGCAGTATGTTTAGTAGCATACATACACAACAAGGAAAGTGGTCTGCCATTGTCAAAATCTTTTTTTTTATAGTGAATTGACATTCAGGCATAGGCGAATCTACTGGGGTGGCATAGGGTGGCAAATGCCACCCTAAATGACAGCCTTGCCACCCCTGCTGCCACCCCAGTTGGCGGTAGGGGTGGCGAGGCTTATAAATTATGGACAATTTGAGAATTACAGCCGCTAATTTCCAATGTCGGACCGCAATGGATGCAGCACGAGATGACGCGAGAGCAACTGAGACTGATTTGTTTTACAAACTGAATGGGGAGCCAGGGGTCATGAGGAGAGGAGTCACGGGATGAAACAGGTAAAAACTGAATAACTATCTATCGAGAAATTAAATCATAATGAAAGCACAATGTTGCTAGCATAGCTGCAATGCTGATTTTGAGATGATAAAAATCAGGTTGCAGAACGTTATTTCTCTAACTATGATGTTAGTTAAGCCTGACATGAAATGTCCCTTTCATGTTGCCTTAACTGCTGTATGTCAAGTTACTTAGAAAAAAATGGGGTAAATGTGTGTTCAGAGGAAACAATACATGGATGTCCAGTACCTTGTTTGGGTACCTTGACCCATTTATTTCTACTGTGTAGTGATGCTCATTTTAGTACAGCTCAGTCCATAGATCTCTGATGGCTAAGTTTTTCTTTCTATCGATTCTTCTTGTGCAAATGCGGAAAAAGCTGCCTCTCTGACAGTCAATCTCACATATCTGCGACTCAGCACCTGTGTCTTACCTTAATACCTTTCCTGTGATAATGCCCCTCTAAAAGTAGTGTTATCATTCTTCTATCTCCTATTAAGTGAGATCACATTGTACGATGTATTTCTAATAAGAACTGTTTCACATGAAACACTTACTGTACATACTATTCTCACCAAACTGTGATAACTGTGATTAAATTCAGTGTAAAAAAAAAATGCCATATGTTGCCATCCCTCAAAAATTCCTGCCCCCCTATCGCCACCCCATAAATATTTTTCTAGATCCGCCCCTGCATTCAGGGTAAATAAGACCAGATAATTAGATTAGATTAAGTAAAAGAAAGTGTCTATAAAACATGTATGCATAAAAAAAGAAATTCTTGGTGACTTTAAAAATCAATTTTACATACATAAAAACATTAACCAGCCCTCTATCAGTCACGATGTAGGGAAATAGTCCCCAAGTTAACAGTGCTAAACAACGAGACTGCATTTGCAAGTGAAATAGTATATCTATGACACCACATGGGGACATACTGTGGCTTGGTAAAAAAAAAATGTTATGCAGAATTCTTCTGAATGGTGTGAAAGAAGCAGCTCTTCATGAAAGCAGGACTTGAACATGCATATAATCTTTGGCTTACTTCAAACTAATCGTTCTTATATGCTCTAAAAATGGCACGGCTACTAAATCTTCACTGGATGTTGGTTTTCAAGACGTTTATTCTCTCTTTGGGGCTTTTGCTTCAGAACCCTGTTTGTGATGCTGTTTCTGATGCACCAGGTAAATACTGTAACATATTTGTATATATAACTAGTATGTATTTGTTTTCGTTTTAACACTTATTTATTTGTTTTATATTTATTACAGAGTTTAAAAAGATACTGTTTATCGGTGGTAAAATTGATAATGGTACAACATTTCCATCAAGTAAGCTTGGCTTTTCATCATGAAATATTCTACATAAAGCGGATATTCAAAATAAGAAAAAATATATATTTTGTGGTTTTATTTTCTAGCTGCTGTTAAGGAAAAGTTTTGTTTTAACATCCAGGAAAACAGAAACAATAAAGGTAGAGACTTTCTGGTTTTCTATGGTTTAAAAAAATGAAGGTTTTGTTGTTACTAACTTAATATTTCTGACATTGTGTATTTTTAGGCTGTTGCAAAGATTTTGACTGCAATGTAGAATTAACTCAGCAAGGCGAGACCACCTACAAAATAACTCTGAATGAAAGTTCCCTACAAGAGCAAGACATTGTAGTGTTGCGGAATACATCTGGAAATTTCTCATGTATGCCATCAGCTTTATATGAGAAGAAAGGTAAAAAAAAAATAATATATATAATAATAATAATCCTGCAGTTATAAACAGCAAAAGGGAAAGGTTGCCCCCTATTGTTGAAAAAGTAGCAAATATTCTAATTTTCATCTTTAAACAAAGCATGAAATATTTCCCCTCAGATCTCATCCTACAAATTCACAACTGCCTAAAACCAGGTAAGTGTGCTGATTAACGCTAGATTTGACTAGAAAAGTGATTGCTCCTAACATGGTCTCATAATTCGTTTTAAGGTGGCAGAAACATCAGGCTGACTAAATGTGACAAGTGTCATGAAAAGAAATGTGAAGGTCATTTTGTGTTTATTAGTTCCTTTAAAACAAATATCAAAGAAACATTATATTGACACCATATATCTGTCTTTTTACAGATTTTAAAAAGAGGAAATATGACTTAGAGTTTAACAATTTTACAAAAAAGTGTGAGAAAAATTGTGAGCTACCAGGGATCAGCCCAGATATGGCTATCACCTTGGATGACTGGGACATGCCTATAAGTGCTACAAAAGCAGTGTAAATATAAGTTATTGATCTCACAATTAAAGGGACAGAAAAAAACAACCACCACGAGCTGTGTCTTTGTGCAACTTTAATGGTAATATTACTTAACCTAAATCATTATTATCTCTATAGAAATATCATGAATGATCTTGGCTCCATGCTAAACCGGATGGGAAATGCAAGTACAGCAGAGATTAAAATGGGCAACGTTACAGGGGTGATTGTTAAACTGCCCTTGAAAAATCAAACAAGCCAAAAATTTGGTTTTACATTGGAAAAGAAAGTGAAGGTTAGTAGTATCTGTTTACACAACATTACAGAGAAGTTACTATGAATATCATCTGAATTCTTCTAATATTGTCTGCTTGTAATAGGTTCTCGAGGAAAAAGACCCGTTGACGCACTTCTCTCAAAGCGTTTATCTTCCTGAGGAAGCCTGTGAAATGGCGGTTGAAAAAAATGGCACATTTGCAGGAGTTATGGTTTTTCCAGACATGCCTCAGGTAAAAACCAAGGAAGATCTTATTCTCATAGAAACTACACATAATCATTTAATAGAATATGTATTCTATTCTCAACAGATTGACCAAAATCACTCACTTTTGAATAATACTATGCTGGGGATTGAAATGGGAGCAAACATACATAATCTTACAAAAACCATCGACATGCATTTCACCAATGTGAACACGGTAAAGAGATGTAGACAATGTTTATACCAATATTCAATTTCTGTTCAAAACCTTTCATTTTTGCTCTGATACAGACTGGATTGAACGCCACATGTGTTTCATGGGATGGGAGAAACAGCTCTGGTAGGTTGCTTTCACAGGTCATCTTTCCGTCTTGTAAAGGTTATACATAATGGGTTAAGAGTTGTGATATATCAGCTGATTTATCTCACTTTAAATTAAATTTATAGATTAAATCATGTCCTTTCTTTAAATGCTGTAGACATTTTCTCCAAATAAGGACATTTGTCATCTGAAAAAAAAAAAAAACAAGTCTGGAATGATTTATCCACAGATTTTATTGTAATATCATCTGTTTAAAAAAAACAACAACAACAAAAAACACTCTTTTACTGAACATACAGTTTCATAACTGAGTGTCATTGAATCCATTAAACATCCTTTTACTTCCTCTTTATGTTGTCCATCAGGAACAAATTTAAGCTGGGTCACTGATGGTTGTCTAACAAATATCATCAATGACAGCATCACATGCCAATGCTCTCATCTTACATTTTTTGCGATTCTCATGGTAGGACATTTTCCATGTGATTTCTTAAAACCACTTTTAATATTTCTCTTGTTTTCTAAGTTAATGTTCTTGTTTAAAACCAGTCACCGTTCGGCATAGGAAATTCCGATAGTAATGGAAATCCTAGTAATTCCACTGATGACATGACTGGACAGATCAGTGCCGCTGACTTGAAAGCACTGACCCAAATCACAAAAGCCGGCTGCGGCATGTCCATGTTCTTCCTGGGTGTGGCTCTCTTCATGCATTTTCTCATAAGGTATAAATATTAAATGATCAGCTTTTAAATTTTATGATTGCTCTCTTCACGTTTTGTTAACATAAACTATTTGACATACAGGAAAAATAAAGCCAGCCAAGCTGTACAGATCCTGATGAATCTCTTCATTGCCTTGTTCTTCCTGAACTTAACTTTTCTGATAAACGAGTCAATTGCTAACCTGGATAACATGGCAGCATGTGTGGTGATGGCTGCATTTATGCACTATAGCATGCTCGCCACGTTCACTTGGTTCTTCATGCAGGCTTTGCACCTGTACTTCAATCTACAGAAAGTTCCCACAGACATCAAATACTACGTGTTCAAGATTTGCTGCACTGGATGGAGTAAGAGATCTGAGTTTAAAACATTAATTAATTTGAGTTGACACTAAAAGCTGAAAGAAAATGCTCCTATCTTTTCAGTTATTCCAAGTCTGGTGGTGGTTGGACTTCTTTCTGCAAGCAAATATGATAGCATTCACATTTCTGCTGATAATGAAACCTCAGCAACCATGTGAGGAAATAATACAGATAATTACAATTTTAAATTGAATTTACATGCTCTAAAATGACTGTGTTTCTTTCATGACACTTAGGTGCTGGATCCCCGATGCTAAAATACACCTAGGTGTAAACATTGGTTACTATATCATTGTATTTTTCTTCACTTTAACCATATTCATCTTAACCGCTGTGCAGATCACATACTTTGCATCTAAAGATGCAAAAGCCAAGAAAAACGGCTCCACCAAGAAAAGGTTTCTCTCTCTTCTTAGTCTTTTTATTCTTTTGGGCATCACATGGGGATTTGCTTTTTTTAGCTATGGCCCTCTGCTTCTTCCTTCCTACTACATCTTCACCATCCTCAACTCCTTTCAAGGTAGGCCAAAACATAACTCGTAACATGCTGGATTTCACAGAAATGACAAAATTTCCAAAAATAATCAAACCAATTCCTTATGTGTTTGTGTGTTTGCAGGATTTTTCCTGTTCGTCTACTACTACTTTTCAAGCAGGATAGTTGTAGATGACAAAAAACAACTTGAAACCCAGAGCAGTGGCACAGAAAACACGAACATCTCATCTTCCACCGGATAAGTTCCCCTTTCCCCATCCCTAGTGTGACTAGTATGGATTTGTAATATTTAAGGATTGGAGCTATAGCTTAAAATATCAGAGATAACTAATAAAATGAATGGGTTTTAATCTTAAAAGCTAAATTCCATACGGTTAGCTGCTGGATTTTCGGTATGGGGGTAAACGATGTGAATATGTAGGAATAATCATCCTAAATTGATTTCCTTACAGTACCTCCATTGTACACTGTTAACCAATATTCATTATGGGTATAAACTTTAATTTTAAGGAAGATCTGAAGTAAAACACTGATATCTGAAAAAAGGGGGAAAAGCATGACAGGAGGAGGACCTTAATAAGAAACCCATGGAGAACATAGATGTAATGCTGTTTATTATGAGATTGAATCTATCACTTTAGACATAAAAACACACTTAGATTGCTTTAAAGTAGACCTTTTATAGTATGCCATCTAAACTTAACATGCTTCAGAGATTAAATTTCACAGAAAGGTTGTTCAAATCAGCCAGCATTTAAAAGTTGTTGCCAAGCTGGTGTGTACTATTTTAAGCTAAAGTGATGGACCTAAAACCATCTTCACAAAAGATTCAGATTTCAAAGTTTTTATGGGAAGTCAACAATGCTGTTAAAACCCAAGGAGTTTTCACATTTTAATGGGTAAAAATGAAAAAACATAGAAATAGTATGGTTGTGTAAGATTGGAAACCTGTATAGAATTAAGGATGTCTGTCTAAGAATATTTTAAAATACCTAAATGCATGTCTAGATGTGTCATCATTTAACCAAGTCAATGTTTCCACTTTCTGCTTGGCCTTTTATGGCATTTCCTAGTCACATCGGTTTCAACACAGAAACAATATAAAGATATATTTTTAGGTATAATAGTAGGGAAATATGCTACTCTACAAGTATGCCATGGTTAAGTAGGTATTCATAACAACTGCAAATACCTGTCAGCATTGGCACTAAATCTTCATATGTCTTAGAATAATGAAGATAAATTTCAATTAATAGGCAAAAAAGAGCAGTTTAAATCAATACAAGATTGGATTCATTAGTTGGTGTTATATGTTTTAGAACAAACAAACCCCATATCTGATTATTAAAAATATTTAGGTTGTCCTACAAGGTGAGAGCTCTGAAATTTGACAGTTATTTTCTGGCAAAGAATAGCAATTATTTTAAAGTCAGAATGTACCATGTTGATCATTGTATAGCATAAAAACAGATCTCTTTTTTCCCTAAAGGACTACAATTTTATTCTCAGTACAGTTGTACAGGTTATAGGTACCACTCAACGGGATGATCTCTTTCAATTGTTATATTTTTCTGATTCATCCTTGTTTTTATATTTTATAATGACTTCTTATTTATGGATTGAACCTTGAAATACATGTATGTCCTTTAATCCTTTGAATCATTTAAAGTGTGAAACCAAAATAGAAACAGCTCTAGTATAATATAAACCTAACATGATAGTTGTTTTCGCTCTACTCTCTCTAAGCTGAAACGGCATGGCAGAAAAACCTCTCTGTAAAACTGTTCTGTTATTGTCTGTGTAATGCAACGTGGCTGCAGATTTTTCCGGGACATCTGGTTGGTTGATCGGGATTTCAGAGCATCTGCTAAATCTCCGAGAGAGGCGGGCCAGAGAAAATACCTTGTCATGAGAAGAGATCCAATGCTAAATGTCCTGTCGTGTACTTTCAACTATCAAAGGGTCATATAAGCTAGTTACTAACCCCCTGCTCCTGAAACAAGTCTCATGTCAGAACAGTTCTTTGATCTTGATACCTTATAAAGTCTGTTCAGTAAAAGTGAATAAAATAAAATCAGACAACTGCAAGGCATTTGGTTAATGTCATCCAAGGAGTCCTGAATATGTGGAAACCATTTTCCCATTTGTTTTTCTTTTGGTAAAGGGAAAACAAAGGGTGTTTCAAAACTCAAAGTTTGACCAGCCATGTGTTTAAAACTTTTGATAAAAGTTCAACATTTAAGGGGCTTAGAAAAAATCCTGAAGAGTATCTCATTTATGGAACTTACCTTCTTAGTTTGTTTTTGTCTGTTTTATGTATTGTGATTTTATTTATTTAACTACTAATTATCATTTTTATTTGTTATCACTACTTTATACTTAACAAGGATATATGTTGTCTCCATTTTGGGCTAAAGGTGAATCCAAGTGACAGTCTTCTCTAACTATTACCCCTCCTTATTTAAAAATGAAAATCTATTATGTGTAATTAATTCTGTTGATGAAATAAAACTTTTTCTTTCATAAAAATAGGGAATATTTAGCTTCATTTATATTTCTTTCTCACTCCCCTTAGTTCTTATGTCTTCTTTATTCTCATCTCCCTTTCCGTCTCTGTGTCTGTTGTACACTATTTTACTCCCTAGATATATAAAGTTTTATATGCAAGTACCAACTTCTGGCAACAGTCATAATGATCTACTTGTGAAAGCAAAGCTGTTGGACAATCACCTAGCTCTTGGACACCTATATATTTATATATATAAAAAGAAAAAGACTAGCAAAATAAATAGAATTAGACTAACAAACTCAAAAATGACTATCAAATAAAAAAATTTGACTGTCAAATGCATTAGACAAACACACTGAACACGTGCAAAGAAAAAATGCAGTAAAAGATGAAACATTGCAATGACAGAAAATAGAGAGCAATATGAAATCTCCTTGCAAACATGGATGAAATTATACTGACCTTTATAAGTTTTGGTGTTAAACTTATTAACATGAATCTGTTAGGGTTTGGTTGAGGTTTTGGGGACCCATATGCAGAGGCCAGGAGACGAAGGTGAGTTTTTGTAGTTTTAATGGAGTGTTCACAACAGGTAACAGAGGGAGGAATCCAAAATCCCAACACAAAAACGCTAAACAAGGCAGGAATCCAAAAATCCAGCACAAAAATGCAAACAATCCAGAATCATGGAGTCATCCGTGAAAAAAACATGCACAAGGAGCCGGGGAAAGATGGGGAACCAGCACTGAGTAACTGCACAGGGAGAGTATTTATGGCTGACTGAACAAAGACAGGACTAATGAGTTGATTTGGAGCAGGTGTGAACAGAGGCTTCTAGAAAGGAGCTAGGGAAAAGGGGACCAACACAAGAGGGCAACAGAGGGCAATGAAGAAATACTCAAATACATCCAGAAAACACAACAAAATAGGAATTAAACCAATAAAACTAGAAAACAAAGAAAAACACAAATCAATGTGAAACTGAAAACTCAAAGAAAACTCACTGAAATTAAACCTAACCTTTATTACCTTAAAGCCATATGACATTTTATGCTCTTTAAGGTTAAATTACTTGTTTTAGAATACCTACTGTAATGGCTATGTAAAGCTTTGTACGACACAATCTAGAGGCCTACACTATAAAAGCAAGAAATAATAGACACTGGAGAATTTAGCCAAGAAACATCTCTACAAAAAATAGAAAATACAGTCACTTTTGTGATTAATAGCATAAAGTCAGAATCAGATGTTATATGAAAATGAAAGCATGAATTGACATTTAAAAAGGTTATTTGTAAATAAAAGTAGTTAAAGAGAGATGGAGCTGTATGAAACTTACACTAAAATCACAATATATTTGACGTGTTTATGTTTCATTCATAAAAATACATATCTTAAAACACAAAGTGAAATGAAACACCAAAAAAGAGTGATATATGATTTCAGTCTTTGTAGTATAGGCTTCCACAGTAGAAAAATGACACTTTCAGTGCTTTGTAACAGCTCTGCCATCCAACATTTACACAGCTGAAGACGCACCTATTTGCAGCATAGTCCAGTGCTCCATCTGAGTTTTCTGTTGTTCTTCTGATTGGACAGGTCTGCTCTGATCAGCACAGATACACAGATTATTCCTGATTCAGAATCCAAATCGTGATACTTTTTTTCTTTTTGCAGAGAAGCCCCAACCACCACTCTAAATCTTTTGAGTATCTCTGCCCAGTTCTTGCAGTTCTTGTCATACTCTCTGACTCTGTAATCTCAAAGTCCACCCTGGATGTTTCGGACCAGTAAACTCTGATTCCTCCTTGTTCCTCAGCATCACTATCCTTTCCTGAGCATGATGTGGATGATGGTTCTACCAATGTAGATGCTCAACCATCAAGGTTTTCATCCATTTTTATTGGTCTATAGTCAGAGGGCTACTAAACGTACGATATTTGTATAAAAATAAGCCTGTTTGATTTATAATAACTCAGAACCATCTATTATGTCCTGCTTTTGTCCTGACTGTGATGCAAAATTACCTCACTAAAATTGGCCGTAATTTCTAAATAATTGTTACATTGTCCAGGCAAAATATTAAGTCAGTCAAATGAACAAATCAGTAACACTATCTTCTATCATCCCATATCAGTGATTTTGCCCTCAAATTGAGCAGCTAAATGGGCTGATCTGCCAAAGGAATTTGTATTTCTGGTCTTAAATAAAGATATTTAGATATTATGCACTAGAAATAAGATAAAAGAGATGTTTATCTTATTTTAAACATAAATCATCTTAATCCATCTGCAAATTGTCTTACCTCCTTGTAACGAAGGCCCAGTCCATTACTGGCAAAGAAGCACATGCACTTTAACTGAAATATTTGAAACATGTACATGGCACTTTTTATAGTTCACTGCAATTTTAAGTTATTGTGTAAGTTGTGATTACATGTTTGGGGAATTATTTATAGTTATGGTCTTTGGTTTTAAATGTTTTCTATATGGCTGCTAGGTTATTTTACATGGGTTATTGGTGGGTTTTAATGGAGGAGTTTAGTTTAGTTTGAGCAAATCTTATGTTGTGGCACACCCTAGTGGTTTTTAGTAGTTTTGCATAGTTAAGTTTGAGCCCTTTAAAAGGCATTTTTCCTTTACTGAGGGTTGGGACTCAGTTCATTGGAAAAGGGGTTGGCTTGTGAGAGGAGTGACAGGTTGGGTGTTTCAAAGTCGCTTGTGGTGAAATGTCCTGGGACGTGACTAGCGAGGAAACAGGAAGCAATTTTTGTGTGGGATGGAAGAAGGAAATACTGAAAACAAAGAAGAATGGAATAGTATAAAAAAAATTAGGAAAAGTGGAAAAAGTGGAGACCAAATGAAGGGGAGTCCAGTACAGAACAATCAAGTGATGAACAATCTAGAAATTCCACAGTAAAACAAAATAATTATGTCATATTAAAGCTAGTTAATCAGGGAGAGCCTTTTGCATATTGGAATCCGGTGCAGTTGAAAAAAAATTGTAGGAGAAGTCCGAAGTGCCAAAATCCTGTATAGTGGAGACCTGTTAATAAATAAATAAATGCACAGACAGAGCTCAACACGGAAAAGCTATATGCATCAACAAGATTGAGGGGAAAAGAGTTTAGTGCAGCTTGGTGGAGTACAAAAGAATAAGCAGGGGAGTCATTGGAGGAGTTCCTGTAAAAGTAACTGACAAAGAGATTATTGAAATTATAAGTGGTGCAGAAGTAAAAGAAGTGAAACATTTATAAACAACAAGAACTGGAGAAAGGTCTGACAGCTTATCAATGTTGATAAAACGTGAAGAAAAGCAATCACCCAGTAAGGTTTTCATTTAATTCATCACCTCTGATCACATAGCAGCTGTCTGTAAGGGCAAACAAAGATGAGAAAGGTGTGATGGAGAGCATGAATATGGAAAGTGTAGTAATGAAGTTAAAATAAATGCTGTAACTGTGGTGGAGATAAGGAAAGTGAAACTGGAGCTCAGAATAAGTTATGCTGAAGCTGAAAAAAGAATCCCATCCCAGTTAGAAAGACCCAAATCAACAGTGGCCCAAATGAAAAGTCCAAAACCTCTGGAGTCCCCCAAAATCGCAAAAAACTCATTGGTTGTTAAAAAGAAAGATTTTGTACTTTTTATGGTAGAAGTAATCAATTTTAGTGCTCAGACGACAAAGAAAATAGAAAAAATCAGAATAATAGTGAAAGCTGCAGAAAAGTATCTTGAAGTGACAGATTTAAATTGGGAAACGGCTGAAAGTATGATGGGAGAACGAGTAGGGAAATTAGAACCTGGCAGAGTTACATTAGCATAAAGACAAATTAGTAATTATGATGAAAAATTTGATTATGTATTTCATTATGTTGGGTTAAAATATACAGTTCGGAAAAATATATTATAACTCATTTTATTTATTTATTTATTTTTTTCTGGGGTGAGTCTTGTTTGCTGTTTCCTCGTTTAACTGCTTATCAGTTGGTGGCGGTAATGCACTTCAACTAGTTTGCCAACATCCATAACACACTAAGAGACTTTTAACTTTTAACAACACTTTATTTACAAAATTCAAAACTTATAAACAATTGACATAAAAAGTGTCAGTTAAAAATTATTATTAAGAGAAGCTTGTTAAAATGTAATTCTCCTTCATCTGAAACTCAAGCCTTATTCTTTTACGTTTCACTTCCACAGAGCCACAGCATCAAGGTCAGGCCCCTCCTGCACTCTCTGCGGGTCAGGTAAATGACCATCTTTGCTTCACTGATTAAAAAATATAAAAGTCGGGACTTTGGCTTATTTTTTCTGTTTTGGGAAACTCCTACTATAAAGAGCCTTTGTAAAAACTGTCCCAAAAAGACTAAAAACTCTAATTAAAAGGTTAAAAATTGTCTTTAGTTTTGTGCATTCCATAAAAACATGGAACACATGTTCAGACAGGCCGCAGAAAGGACACTCGTATAAAACACCCCGATTAATAACCGATAAAAACAAGTTTGTGGCGATGTCACCGTGTAAAATTCTCCATTGGAGATCAACAGTTCGTTTTTTGATTGGAGGCTTGTATAAAGCCCTCCACTTGGGTGCTTTTCCCTGAATTTTTTCAGTTCAGATTCTCCTTTACAGTATTATTTTACACGCCACCTGTGTCTCATTAAACTAGTGTTACCTCAGAGCCCAAAGGAAGTTTAAAAATTAGTTCATCATCTTTTTATCCTTTTGTATTTTTAAGGTAGAAGGGAATTATTAAATTAAAAAGGAAATTCTCTCTGGTTTTTTTTACATTATTTTATGAAATCAAATTTGAGAAATCTATTTTTGATTTTTATAAATGAATAATATGCATATTTTACTCATATTTTCATTGTTGGTTTCAAATTGAATGCATTCATGCATTTAACAAACCCACTCTCCCTATTTAATCCATTTAAACAGTGATAGATTGAGAGAAATCAAATAGCACTGATTTTTTCTCTTTCATTCCAAAAACAGAACAATAAATAACCACAAGCCTACAAGGACCACTCGGTAGAATTATGTTTTTAACAGTAATAAGAAATAAAGAGATAAATCTAGGCAGATGAAGTAGAAATAGGCCAATTACAAATGACCAAACTATTTGGGCAAACTACATATCACCTTACCAAAAAGTCAAGACAAAGAGGGTAAACTTGTAAGAATCCACAGCATTTCAGGAGATTCAAAAAGGAGCTGCAAACACTTTACAAAGTCTTTCATGCAGCAAGGGTCTTTAGATAGCAAAATGTAGACCAAATTGGTCAGGATACATTTTTTAGTCAATATTTTGACCTTTTGCAACTTTCTTTAATAAACTAAAACACAGTTATGGAGCTTTAACTCGTTCTGAGGGAGGGGGGGGCATTGGGTCTGAGTGGACCATGTTCCGTGGCTCTATTGTTTAGTTGGAGCTGTGGTTGCAAGGTTGTTAGTGTATGTCGCAGCAGCAACCCTCCAACATGCTAGTGAACACTAGCAGTGAGGGAAGCTCTCAAGCTGAAGAAAGAGTCCTATCGGGCTTTATTTGCTTGTGGGACTCCGGAAGCAGCTGATGTGTACCGGCAGTCAAAGTGGCAGATGGCTGGCTGGTCGCTAATACAAAACGTGGGCATTGGAAGAGTTTGAACCATGGAAAAAGACTTACGGTATGTAAGGCTTCGAAGCGATTCTGGTCTAGCCAGTAGTGGTGCAGTACCAACACTATTTATGGTGGGAGTGGGGTGCTGTTGACCTTGACTAAGGATGTCGTATGTCAGTGGGCGGAGTCCTTCGAAGACGTCCTTAATCCCACCAACAAGTCTTCCACTAAGGAAGCAGAGCCTGGGGGCTCTAGGTTCTGTTCTCCCATCTTTGGTGCTGAGGTCAGTGAGGTGGTTAAAAAGCTCCCCAGTGGTAAGGCACCAGGGGTGGATAAGATTCACCCTAAGTACCTTAAGGCTTTGGATGTTGTGGGGCTTTGTTGATTAACGCCACTCTGTAACATTGCAAGGATATCAGGGGCAGTTCCCCTGGATTGACAGACTGGAGTGGTGGTCCCCCTATTTTAAAAGAGGGACCAGAGGCTGTGTTCCAAATACAGAGGATTCTTACTCTTAAGCCTCCCTGGCAGGGTCTATTCCGGGGTTCTGGAAAGCAGGGTCAGTCTGATAATCAAATCCAGGTTTCAGGAGGAGCAGTGTGGTTTTTGTCCTGGCCGTGGAAAACTGGATAAGCTCTACACCCTCAGCAGGATCCTGGAGGGTGCATGGGAGTTTGCCCAACTAGTCTACACATGTTTCGTGAATCTATTGTCACACATGTCATCTCAAGGCACTTTACAGTTCAACCAGATCATACAGTCAAATTGATTCAAAGTTTTCTATCTAAGGAAAACCAGTTGATTGCATCGACTCATTGACTCAAAT
>NW_015151381.1:177867-180005 GCF_000732505.1 Cyprinodon variegatus | reverse complement strand
TGTACCTCCACTACGTTTTGCAGTGTGGACCAACGTAGTGGGGGTACATTTTCCCATGAGACTGGGTTGTCCAAATCTGAGACCACGGTCTTGAGACGGAAAAGGGTAGAGTGCCTTCTCAGGGCTGTGGAGGATGTACTGCCCCTATTGGGGGAATTAAAGTATCTTGGGGTCTTATTCATGAATGAGGGAAAGATGGAGGGAGAGATCGATAGGCGGATTGGTGCAGCAGCTGCTGTGAAGCGTGCGCTATACCAATCCATTGTAGTGAAGCCAAAAGCCAAAAGGCCAAAAGACAAGGCTCTTGATTTACCAGTTAATCTACGTTCCTACCCTCATCTATTATCATGAGGTTTCATGACTGAAAGAGGATCCCGGATACAAGCGGCTGAAATGAGTTTTCTCCATAATGTGTATGGGCTCTCCTTTGGAGATAGGGTGAGGAGCTCAGTCATCCAGGGAGGACTCAGAGTAGAACCGCTGCTCCTCAATGTCGAGAGGAGCCAGTTGAGGTGGCTTAGGCATTTGGTTAGGATGCCTCATAGGCGCCTCCCTGGTAAGGTGTTTCAGGCACGTCCCAGTGTGAGGAGACCCAGAGAGAGACCCAGGACACGTTGGAGGGACTATTTTTCTCAGCTGGCAAGGGAACACCTTGGGATTCCCCTGGAGGAGCTGGCCCAAGTGGCTGGGGAGAGGGAGATCTTGGCCTCCCTACTAAAGATGCTACCCCCGCAAACTGACCCCGGATAAACGGAGAAGATGGCTGGAGGGATGGACAATTACTGAAGTTTATGCGCTTAGTCACATATTATTAACCATATAAGTATACATTATTTAACATCCTTTAGCAGTAGTATGGGACAGCAGACCCAGTGTAACAAAAACACAAACAAATGTCTGTTACGATGAGGAGTCACAAAGACTTTCTATTCAGTGAGATCCATATGCAAACGTGTTCCTGCACTGCTATTTGTTTGTTTCATTTTTATCAGACTGAATTTTAAGGAAGCAGGGGATCTAAGCATTTAGTTGTTTCACACATGGCAGACAAACAACACAACTGTCAAAAAAGAAGGAAATGGAAACTCTGGATCATACCTAATTTGCTTGTCATGTTTAAAAGTAAAACCTATTCAGATCAAAATAAGCTCATGGGAATTCTGGTAGCTTTAAAAAAACTATGTTAAAATCATCCAACACTGTGTTTGCTTTCAAAATTTTTTTAAAATTATTTTCTAATGCCCATCGGCAAAGTTATTTCTTTATCTAAAAGATCAATGTAATAGGTACAACTTATACGTTGTCTGTGAAGTCAAATAGCAAATTATCCCTTCAAATGAGATAATTTCACTTAATCTGCAGTGTGCAACTAGATTTGACAAGTCATCCTCATGTGGGAAGCAAACGCTGAAGCTCAAACCAAAAAATTATGTGAAATGGTTGTGCCAGTTTTCTAGTGAGTGGCAGTTACATTCATGTGGATGTGGATTTATATTTTTATTTAATCATATTTCAACTTTGATTACCAGTGTTATGGTTTCTGTGCATTTTCAGCTGTATTTCTGATGAGGTAATCAACACTGTGGAAACAAAAGAGATTTTAGTTTAGCATTCCTGTCAACTTTTTTCTGTAAATTACAATAAACATAAAGATGTTTTACAACAGTTTTGTTACTCGAAAAAAAAAGTGAAATCTGAGTGGTGCAAAAGCTCTGTAAATGCTAGGATCAACGGCTAATTTGAAAAGTCTAGATTTCCAAGTGTAAAACATAGAAAACATTGTGAGACATCTTTAGTTGAGTCTTAGCTTGGAAGGCAGATCACCATGAACTTATGGTGAACTGTTTTGTCGACATGAGTTTCTGTAGCTTGTTTAATGAACAGAAGCTACAAGGTTATTTGAGGAGAGCTGGACTACATTGTTCCTTTGAGTGAGACACAAGCCACTTATGAATACACTCAGCAGCCACTTTATTAGGTACACCTGTCCAACTGCTCATTAACACTTAATTTCTAAGCAGCCAATCAACTCAGTGCATTTAGGCATGTAGACATGGTCAAGACAATCTCCCGCAGTTCAAAGCGAGCATCAGTATGTGGAAGAAAGGTGATTTCAGTGACTTTGAACGTGGCATGAT
>NW_015151381.1:155846-177080 GCF_000732505.1 Cyprinodon variegatus | reverse complement strand
GGGAGAATTGAATCATGGATGTGCAGCCGACAAATCTGCGGCAACTGTGTGATGCCATCATGTCAATATGGACCAAACTCCCTGAGGAATGCTTCCAGCACCTTGTTGAATCTATGCCTTGAAGAATTGAGGCAGTTCTGAAGGCAAAAGGGGGTCCAACCAGTTACTAGCATGGGGTACCTAATAAAGTGGCCGGTGAGTGTACATTCATGTAATAAGGGAGCATTTGTTGTTAACAGGTAACACCCTTTGAAGCAAACAAATCATTTTAGTTTAGTTCAGTTTTTCTCACCGACTCACTAAGAAAGTACTCATTGTCAGACAGGAAATTAGTTCAGTTAGTTTAAAAGCTGGAGCACCCTGGAGATAGGGGCCTGTTTGTTCTTTCGACTGCATGTAGCCTCAGGGTTGATATATCAACTATTTGCCCTACCTTGTTATATTAAAGAATTATAAACAGTTTTTAATGTCATGTGATTCTTATATTGTTTTAATGTGGTTCTGCTGTAGGAATTAAAGGGTATAATCTAAGGGAATTAAGGTGTTAAGAGAAATTACAACACAAACCCACAAAACATGCAAAGATGCAAAGGAGAAAAGCTGCATCATGGAAAATAGGAAAAGTGGATATGTCCTGCAAACACAAAGCTGATGCAAATACATAAAAGATGCCAAAACAGAAACTTAAAAAACATATGCATGAAAATCGGTGCAAGTAGTAAAAGGGATTTTAGGTTAGAAAAAGCTGCAAACTCCTGACCACTAAGAAGAGATGATCATCCACATATTAAATGCTAAATAAAATGTTTGAAAAATGCAAATGTGAATGGTGAAAATTTGAAAATAAAAATCCTTCCAATCAAACCTCCTGCCACATTTTTTTTGAAGGCCAAGGTGTTCTCAAAGTACCAGAACATGTTGAGCATCCGGTGGGGCATGTCTGGAAAACCCTCTTATACCCCTTTCCCATTGGCTGGGGAAAAAAACGTTTAAACCCGGAAACAATCAGCTTTTAGTGGAAGTGGGATCAGCTCACTGACCCGTGTCAACCCAGGGTAAATGACTCAGTAGGTGACCCATGTTAAAATCGCCTCAGCTCTGATCAACATGCTGTGGGAAAAGCCAGAGCCCGGTTAACCCACTAATTTATGTGATACCATTGAGCGCAACATATGGATGTCAACACACTGTGCCAGTCGCTTATGATCTAACAATCCGAAAATAACTCTGTTTACATTCTATAAATATGGTACAGCATTGGTAAGAATAATTCAGACAGATTAAAGTGCGATAATATGGTGTCACCAGACACACAAGCTGCAGGGGTACAGAGGCCACACAGCTTGCCAGCAGGGGTTTAGACCCAGCTCTTTTTGCCAATGGGAAGATAACCAAATACCAACTGTTATCGGGTCGACCCATGTTTCTTCTTGGTATTGAGCAATGACAGCTCTTGGATGGAGTACCCAGCTGTCCAGTGGAAGATGCTCATTTCAGCCGCTTCTATGGAGGCTGGGTCTTTGTTCAGGATTTATGGCTGTGCCAGTAAAACAAGTAAACTGAACGGTTACATCTAAAACTTTAATACCCCCCATTTGTGAACAATTCCCCAAAATACTTGAAGTGTTCCACTTAAGGCAGGTAGAATCTATAGGAAATGGTAAACATAGTCAACATCTACTGTATGATAATAATATGGCACCTTGCTATTACTATTATTAAAGGACAATACAATACTAAAAAAACAAAAAACTGTAAAAGCTCATGTTATACTAATACTAACTTTATTCCTTCTGTAACTAAAGGATCCCTGTGGTAAATGGCTCCCACTCTTTATTTGCAAGTCAAATAAGAATGGTAATGATGTCACAGAAGATGGATTGTAGTAATGATACACAATCGAGTCATCTGAGAGAGGCAGCCACAAGCTCTGATACTTTAATTCTCCCTTTATGCCCCATTTTTATGCTCCTGCCATCCTGCACTCTTCTGGAAAATGTCGCTGTCGGTCGTAAATCACCACTGGATCCCAGTTTTGATATTTGCTCTCTGCTCTGGGTTTTTACTCCAGAACCACTTTTGTGAAGCTTCAGGTCAGTAAGGAAACATTTAATTTTTTAGAAGACGCAATAGTATCTTGTGTCTAGTTATGTGTAGTATTTTTTAAGTCATTCTATATTTTTACAGGAACAGGGAAAAAACACAGGCTCAAAAACATACTTTTTCTTAGTGCTGAAGAAGTTGCAGTCAATCCTGTTTTTCCATCAGGTGAGCCTGGATTAATTGTGTAAAAAAATAAGAAATCCTGACATAAAAATGAATAACACAAAAATAAAAATGTCTTGCTATTTATTTTTTCTTGTTTAATAATTATCATTTTAAAATTTTTCTTTTGCTTACTTTCTTTTTTTTTTAGCCATTTTCTTTCATAAAGTCAATGGAACTGGGCTTTGTTTCAACGTCCAGGGAAACCAGTCTAACGCAAGTAAAGTTCTCTATTAGCTAGCCTATCTTTGCCTTCCTAAATGTGGACATTGTACCATCTTGAACGTTAAATGTCATGGATCTTTTTTTCCAGATTGTTGTAGCAGCGAATATTTTTCCTGCAGCAGCAAAATAGATCAGCTCAGTAACAGCACTTACAGGGTGACTGTGAATGAAGGGACTCTTCTCAAGCACGATATTGTGGTCTTACTAAAACCAATGAGCAATTTTTCATGCAATCTGTCAGACCTCCACAATTCAACAGGTACTATTGAAGATTATTGCTATGAGAACTAAGCAGTGAAACTTACTTGCTTACTTTACTCATTGAGATATATATATATATATATATTTTTTTAAGTCCCTCATACACTGAGTGCCTCTTCTAATCTTGTCTACTGTTGTTTTCATTATTCTAAAGAGTTCATAAGAAACCTTCACAACTGGTTAAAGCCAGGTAAGTACATCTTCCATGAACGCATAGCCCTGAAGCATCCCCCTTCTTACCCTTTCTTTCTCTGCTTTTTTAAATCTTTTTTTTTTCTTTGCAGGTGGCAGAAATATCAGACTGAGCCTGGATAATCCATGTTTAAATATTAATAATGATTCACAGACTTGTCAAGGTATTCTACCATAACATTTCTAATAAAAAACCTCAGTTGACATTAAGTTTATATTGTGTTCCCTAGTGTGCATGTTAAGGTTACTGTGGCCCTATGGTAATTGCAGTCATCTTGAAGAATGTAGATTTGATTCCAGTTATCTCCAATCGCTAGTCTATGTGTCCTTGGCCAGTTGGGAGCGTATTCCCAAGTTGCAATCAATCTCTGCATTGATGTATGATTGTGTTTGGGGAAATGTGGCGGGTTTTAAAAGATCTGAAAGGTCAGTATGACTGTAAAGGTATTATATAAATTCAGTTCACTTCTGCTTGTGTTTTAATTTGCAGGTAAAATTGATTACATGTTTGAGTTTGGATCTAAAATGACAACTTGTGTGAAAAGGGTTTCTTGCGAACCATCGGACCAACCTGGGAATCAAAATTGTGTTTGCAAAGCTTCAGGTAAGTAACCAAATCATTGGTTGATTTTCAAAAAACAAATTAGGTTCAGCCTGGACAGTTATGTGTTCTTTATATGTTTTCCTATATTTTTACAGGAATGAAGGGTAAACGCAGGCTCAAAAACATACTTTTCATTAGTATTAAAGAGAATACTCATAATCCCTTTCCTCCATCAGGTCAGTTTGGATTAATTGTTAAAAAAAAGAAAGTCCCAAGAAACATTTTTTTTTTTGTTTGTTTGTTTGTTTATACTTTTTGTTCTTGTTGTTTTATGATTCTTCAGTTTTTATTTGCTTTTGTTTACTTTTTTAGCTGTTGTCTTTAAACAACTATATGAAACTCGGCTTTGTTTCAACATCAAGGCAAACCAGGCTAACGCAGGTAAAGTTCTCTATTAGCTGGCCTATCGTCATCACCTTCCTAAATGAATACAGTTTTCCATCCTTATTGTTTAATGTCATGGATTCTTTTTTCTAGATTGTTGTAGCAGTGAATATTTTTCCTGCAGCACCAAAATAGATCCACTCATTAACAGCACTTACAGGCTGACTGTAAATGAAGGGACTCTACACAAGCACGATATTGTGGTCATACTAAAACCAATGAGCAATTTTTCATGCAATATGTCAGACCTCCACAATTCAACAGGTACTATTGAAGATTATTGATTTTAAAACTAACAGTTAAACTTTTTCCTCTTTAGGTTAAAATATTAAAATCTTTTCTAATATTTTCTATTTGCTTGCTTTATTCTTCTATAGAGACTATATTAAACGTTCACAAGTGCTTAAATCCAGGTAACTATATTCTACTGCTACAAACCTTCCTGTGCAAAACCATAGCTTTTTTTTTTTGTTTTTTTTTTTTTATATTTGTTCAATTTTTTATTTTTTTTTGGCAGGTGGCAGAAATATCAGAATGAGTCTGGGTTACCCTTGTTCTAAACTATGTAATGAGTCACAGACTCATCAAGGTATTCTATTATAACATTTTTTTTAATTAAACATCTCTGTAAGCATTTCCTCAATATAATGTATTTACTAGTGTGCATGTTAGGGGGAGCTGTGGCTCTATGGGAAGAATAACTGTCTTTAGTAATCCAAGCTTCCTGCTATTACACTTCTATGTATCTGTTTGAGAGTGTGACTGGGTGATAACGGCTGCAGGGTTTTAAAGCTTTGAGTGGTTAGTATGGCTACAAACATGCTGTATAAATGGAGGTGGTTTACCATTTGTGTTTTGATTGACAGATCCGATTGAATACACGTTTGAGTTTGGACTTAAAATAACATCTTGTGTAAAAACAATCCCTTGTGAAGCTTCTGACCTGGCTGGGAATCATCGGAACCTAACTTTTCAGCACTTAAGCAATGAGATGAGTCTAAATAAATCGATGTAAATGTATTTCTTTAGTGAAACAAATGCAAGGATGAAATGAACACTAACAGAGGCTGTATTATTAATGCAAAATAGTTGCATAATGTTATCAGTGACAAGGAGCTACCCTAATCAATTTTGTTTTCATTACAGAAATATTATGAACAATTTTAGCTCCTACCTTGACACAATGGGAGATTCTGAGACCGCATTCATTAAAATTGGTGAAATAACGGGGGCAATTGCTAAACTACAACAAGATCAAGATCAGACTACATTGAATATTGGTTTCACATCCAATGGGGAAGTACAAGTATGCACCTTCTTTTGAATAAGGAACATAAAGAGAATAACAATGTGTTTATACTGTATGTGGATTAAGTACTCATCAATACATAACTCTCCTCATCCAAGTTTCTAAAGGAAAACAATGA
Organism: Cyprinodon variegatus; assembly: GCF_000732505.1. NCBI lineage: Eukaryota > Metazoa > Chordata > Actinopteri > Cyprinodontiformes > Cyprinodontidae > Cyprinodon > Cyprinodon variegatus. The sequence goes on along the minus strand of NW_015151381.1, from coordinate 171,722 downwards.
CGTGGAGATGGATATCGTTCTCAGCATTACAATATCTAAGAAAGATGATAGTATAACATCAGAGCGAAAGGACAAATACATTGGAGTTCTGCTTTTTCCAGGAATGCCTAAAGTAAGAAGAGATATAATCTCATATCTGTTTTTGTAAATGTTGATATCATTAATAAATATCCACCATTTTTGTTTTGCAGCAATTTCAGTCAAATAGCTCTTTTTTGAACAACAAAGTCCTGGGGATTAAAATAGGACCAACCAATCATTCTGGAAAAATTGACATTCTCTACAATAATGTAGACACGGTAAAGAGTTGCAACAAACTTTCCTACAAATTATTAAGAAAGAAGTTAAACTTTCATTTTTATTTTTCCATCCTTGCTTGTTACTATCTATTCCAGAGCGAAAAAAGTGTCTTCTGTGTATCATCTGATAGCAAAGGTAAGAAATAAAAGCCTTTTAAATATAAAATATTGTAAGTTTTCTTAATATTACTTCATGCTTTCTCAAGTTATGCTGGAGAATAAAAAAGTACCCAAATTAAGGTCATGTTGTGAGGTATAAAGACCTGTAATAACCATCTTGGGGGGGCAGGGGGGTGGAGGTAATAGAAGGGGGGGTGATAGAAATGACTTAAATGACTCTTTAGTCCCAACTACAAGAAAGTACCTTTGGTTTTTACATTTCAAAAATATTATGAAAATTAGAAATTATTCAGATTAATATTTATTGGTGTACTTTTATATCTCCTAATTTAACAGCATTGAACTGTTTAAGACCTTTACCAGTCAATTAGGTATGTCATGAAATATTTAAAGACTTATTTCACGGTTTTATTAAAAGAAACAATGGATTATTTAGTGATGTATTAAGTAGATAAACGGTAAATTAATTTTTCAATGTGTTGTTTAATGGTACATTTATTCACAGTTTCATGGTAAATGTATTTCAATTAACCCTCCATAAAAGATTGTGATACATTTGTTTGTAAATTTAAGTATATCTCATTGTTCTGATTTAGTGTCTTATAATATTGTCTTTATGGTTATTTTTGTACACAAGGCCAAAACTGGACCACGGATCATTGTGACACCAATGCAACAGCCGGAAATGTCACCTGCCGATGCCCTCTTCATGCATTTATTGCCGTTGTCATGGTAAGGTGGTTTGGATTATTTTGAATTATGAGGGCTACTGGTGAGATGTTGGGCAAGAGAGCAAAAGACTTCTTTTGTTTCAAATCAAAGATGCCGTCTAAACCAGAGATGACGTTTGAAACAAACAAAAGCAGACCTTTAGACACAGAGGAAATAATGTAAGTATCTTACTTAATAACATAAAACATACACTATATGTGGCAATGAAGCTATACATTTATATATCTGAATGTTAATATAATTATTTTTCTATTACAGAAACATCATGGACCTGGCGGATAACTATACCAAACAGATGGGAGGAGCTAAGACAGCAGCAATCAGAATAGGCAATGTCACTGGAGTGGTTGCTAAGCTACCAGAAAATTCTGCTGACATGAACTTTGGCTTTGGTGCTGGAGGAGATGTAATGGTATGGGGCTTTGGGTAACGAAAGAGAAAATGATAATTAAAAAAATTGTTTCACTTTTTTGTTGACTGTGCTTTTGGCAGCTTTTTTGGGAATTCCAGAAAAAAAACGGCGGTCCCGCTAGACAAATTAACCTTCCAAAAGAAGCTATTGAAATGGCAAAAAAACAAGAGGAAACACACATCAGAATTCTGATTTTTCCAGGAATTATTGGTGTAAGTTTGAATTTATGCTATGATTTGAGTTATGTCAATTTTAGTTTTTTTTTTGTACTGCAAATATCAGAACCATGATTTTATTTTCAGAAAAATGGCTCCAATGATTCCCTTTTCAGTGATGAAGTGCTGGGAATTAAAATGGGAAGAAATATATCGAATCTGTCACAACGCATCAAAATTCAATACAAAGATGCTACATTGGTAATGAGATGGTAACAAGATTTGTAACATTGTTTCCTTGATAAAGGAAATTTTCTGATTTTTATTTTTGTTTTATCAAGATGCAAACTGAACAAAAATACACTTGTGTATCATGGACAATTAAAAATAGAGAAGGTAAGTTTGTTGGGTGCAAATGACCTTAGAATATTTTAAGGTTAAGGTTTTAAAATAAAATTGCAACATTTTGACTAATTTGACACACTGCTAGAGATTTGTCTTTATTGTAAAAGCTTGGAATGGAATCAATCCATCCATCTTCCACTAGTTTATCACTAGTTTATCTCCAGCAGTCTATGGTTACACTTTGGACATATCACCAGTCTATCGCAGAGCAGAAGCACAAAACTATGCACACAGACACAAGGAATTTAGGAATATCAATAAACCCAAGAGTCATGTTTTTGGACTGTGGTAGGAAACCAGAGTGGCTAGAGAGTGTACGACCAAGGAACAAGAGCTGTCAAAAGTATTAAACCATCTGTCCTTAACCTTTTTTCCTGCATTACTTTTACTTTTATGCTTTAAGCAGTTTTAAAAATGGCACTTTTACTTGATTAAAAAGTGTTTTTAAACAGCGGAAGATATACTTCTACTTGAGTAATAAACATTAATATTAAACCTTATAATGGTTACTGCACTATGCTATTAAAGGAACATTTTTGTACAATTCTGGATGATAACTTCCTTTTACCTAAGTTTCTTAGTTTTATAACTAATGGTAAAAGTGTCAAATTTAACTGTACATCATCATGAAAAACATTTAATTTGGTATGTGGTGAACAACAACTTAATGCAGGACCGAGTCCAACCACAAAGAAATGAATTGTTTCGATGAAACAAATTATTTTATTTTTTTTTTATTTTTTTTTTTTAAATACCACGTCATAACAAAAATGAGCAGAAATGAAACAAAACTAACAAATTAAGTAGTAGAAGTGAAAAGTTGTCTAAAACATAATTACACCTGTAAAGTATAGATAGCCAAAATTTCTACTTAAGTAAGGTAATGAAGTATTTGTACTTTGTTATCTGACACCTCTGCCAGGAGCTACTTGCAGCTAGGCAGCAGCGCTGCTCCATCCTGCTGCCAGTTTTTATCCCTATACATCCTATACTCCTATCCTCCAAGAAGGAGGAACTCTTTAACTTCTTATTGAAATTATCCATACAGTGCTGGAGATAGGCACCGGCCCCACCACGACCCTGACAGATCAAACAGGAAAATATGGATGGATGGATTCAATGTTTTGAAACCATAATTGCTCAGTAATTTCACATTAAAGCCTTAGTAAGAATGCGACATTTGTTGGTCAGACCGGCTTTTTATTTTTTTGGAACCCACTTGGGAAGTCAATCTTCTGTCCCTTTATGGACTGCAGGGTAAGCCTGATTCGACTACCAGCAATGCTTATGTCTCTTCCCCTGGTGGTCCTGTTGCTATCAAACTTTAGATTTAGAATAATTTAATATGGAGGAAAACAGGTTTTCCCCCATATTAATCTATGACATGGTTATCACAGCGAATACAGATTTTTAGTTCACAGTTTATTTCAAACAAATCCTAAGAGGGTGATCTTTCTTTATATATTAAGTTGAGTTAAATCTTTTGCCTATCTTTTTCTGCCTTCAACCAGACACCAATCCAAATTGGACAATGGACGGCTGTAATACAACTTTGGAAGACAAAGGAGCCAAGTGTGAATGCTCTCATCTAACATTCTTTGCCATTTTGATTGTAAGAAAAACCATCAAATACACATTTAACACCACAATGAAATATGATACTGACATTTTCCATTTTGAGCTAAGTACGCTATTTTGGTTTGAAAACAGAATAAGAAAATAGAAGAAAAAAGGACAACTCTAACTTTTAGAGCACCAGATCGTCCTCTGACCTCAGAGGAAGCAGCGTAAGTATAAGTTATGTGTGAGGTTGGTTTAGAAATTGCACAAAAATCGGCACAATCTAATCGCATTGTCAGAAAATGTTATTGTTAATGGAAAATTACAGAAATTTAATGAAGAATCTGAGTTCTATAGTGGACATGATGGGGAACGCCCAAGTAGCAACCATTGAAATGGGGAAAATTTCTGGAGTTATTCAAAGACTACCACAACAAAATAAGACAACCATCAACATTGGCTTTGATGCAAGGGGGAAAGTAGAGGTACCCAGCTTTTATAACAGAACAATAAAAACATGTTGAGATACCATCTGATTTTTTCTTTTATATTCTCTGTTTGTGATCGATTCTTAAGGAAAAGGATGATGTGGTTACTGGCTCCATGCAAACAATACGTCTTTCTAAAGAAGCCAGTGAAATGGCTGTGAAAAAAAATGGATCATATGCGGGAGTTTTGCGCTTCCCAGATATTGAGAAGGTAAAATCAGAATGTAATATTTTTTTGTAAGATACAGGAAGAATTAACAGTGATTTCTTTGATCTCAACAGCTTAACAAAACCAGTTTATTTTTAAACAACGTAATTCTTGGGATAGATATGGGAGTAAATATATCCAACCTCTCAGAAACCATCGACATTCACTTCCGTGATGTGAATACGGTGAGAGAGGTTAACTATTTTCATAATAACTTTTAGTTGGTGTCGGTAATTCTGATTTTTTTTGTCCACCTCCATACAGGCTGAAGCTAATGCTACTTGTGTATCTTGGGATGGCACAAGTAAAGAAGGTGTTTTTTTGTTTATACTTCACATTACATGTCTCGAAAATCTTGTAAGTCTATAAATGCAGGTCTTCCTTCCTTCCTTCCTTCCTTCCTTCCTTCCTTCCTTCCTTCCTTCCTTCCTTCCTTCCTTCCTTCCTTCCTTCCACGACTGCCCCCCAGGTGGCAAAGAAAAATGGATAACAGATGGTTGCCTGACGAAAGAGTCCAACGGCAGCATCACATGCCAATGCTCTCATCTTACATTTTTTGCAATCCTCATGGTAGGAGATTTTTATGAATATTTAAATCAATTTTGATATGTAAAAAAAAAGGAAAAAAAAAAGTTTATTAAAGATATGTCCCTGTTTGAAACCAGACATCAGGTGAGAACATCAGTCCCTCTCACTTGGAAGCACTCACCCAAATCACAAAAGCCGGCTGTGGCATGTCCATATTTTTCCTGAGTGTGGCTATCTTCATGCATTTTCTCATACGGTAAAAGTATTAAAAAATAGCGTTTGATTTGAATGATTCTTTTTCTCCTGTGTTTTGTTAACATTGATGAATTCCCCTTGCAGGAAGACTAAAGCCACCCAAGCTGTACAGATCCTGATGAATCTCTTCATTGCCTTGTTCTTCCTGAACTTATGCTTTTTATTAAATGAGACCATTGCTAACCTGGAGAACTTTGCAGCATGTGTGGTGATGGCAGCGTTTATGCACTATAGCATGCTTGCCACATTCACTTGGTTCTTCATGCAGGCTTTGCACCTGTACTTCAATCTGCACAAAATTCCCACAGATGTCAAATATTACATTTGCAAGATTTGCTGCACTGGATGGGGTAAGAGATCACTTAAAAAAAAACAAATAGTGTGCCTGCAGATTATTAAATCCCTAAAAACAAATGTTGTTCAGTTCTTCCAGCTGTTATGGTGCTTGGACTTGTTGCCTCAAACAAATATGATCACGTAACAATTTCTGGCAATAACGACACCTCAGTAAACATGTAAGAACCTTTTGGCAATATTTTGAATTCTAAATACGATTGTTGTGCTATAAAATAAATGCATTTCTTTCATGATTTTCAGGTGCTGGATCCCTGATTCTACCATTCACTTAGGTGTAAACATTGGTTACTATAGCATTGTGTTCATCTTCACTTTAACCATATTTATAGTAACCATAGTGCATATCAAACACTATGCATCTAAAGAGAAAAAAACCCAGGAGTCCTCCAAGACAAGGATTTTCTCTCTTCTGGGTTTATTTTGCCTTTTGGGAATTACATGGGGGTTTGCATTTTTTAGCTACGGTCCTATGCTCCTTCCCTCCTACTACATCTTCACCATCCTTAACTCTTTTCAAGGTAAGCCTATACATAACAATAAACATCTTCAGCCCTGAATCAGAATAATATCAGAATAACAAAAAGAAACAATCAATCCATTTTCTGCATGTAGGATTCTTCCTGTTTGTTTACTACTACTTCTCCAGCAAGATCCTTCCAGAGGACCAAAAGCAATCTCAGAGCAGCAGCCAATCCTCACAGACTGTATACACATCACCTTACGGATAAGTTGCTTATCCTTCCTCCCAGCCTCATATAACCTAAGTTAATTTACTATGTGCTTAATAATTTATGTGAACTGATACAATTTAGAAAATAAAAAGGATCTAATGATATACCTAATTTACTTACATAAAACTTTTTTGCTGGTTCATCTTCATCACAGAGACAATGATGCCATGCAAGAACTGTTCATAAAAACAAATTCGTTCTTAAATTGTTTTAAGAGAAAATTATGCAGTCACTATTTTTCTCCTATTTATAATCTACTCTCAGGTACAAAGACTTAATGTAGGAGACTTACACCATCAGTCAGTGGTTATCCAAACCTAGATTCCCCTAAATGACTATATGTTACTTAGAAGAAATTGTCCATTGTATTAGGCTACATCATTATGTATGATGCAACTGTTAGGATAATTATCACTGAAGATTTGTGTTTATTACACCTTGGTATTTGCTGTCTGTTGCATGTCAGAACTGATGTTTTTTCCCACAATATTTAATCTAATTAGGACAGTTCCTCTGTCTGGATATACAGTTATAATCTTTATTCTGTACGTGGCAAAGATTTGAGAGCGGTGTCCTTCAGCTAAGAACAAAGTGTAAAATTTTGATAAGGCTGGAGCCATGGATGTCTAATCATCTGCTAATGTGTATGATGTAAATATGGTGTGGCAGACTGGAGATGTATAAAATGCCTTTTTAACTATTAATCGGGGCCACTTCCTGAGAGGTGAGCCCGGAGATGAGCAGCCGCCTTCTGTCCATTCTAAGCAATTTCTCTGATCTGAGTAAGATTACAATTTCTATCAGAACCTGTTGCAATGTTTCCTAGTTATTTAATACATATAAGTTATGAAGAGTTATTTAAGAGTTTGTCCCGAGTGATCTCTTTTCAGGGAAAAGAACCAGAAAGATAGATGATCACGGTGCATACAATTTTAAATTACATTTTAAATTACACATCGCTATGCTCTAGTCAGACCTAGAGCTGATGAAAGGGAAAGTGAAAGATATGGAAATATATGGAATGGAAAGTCTACAGTATTGTCAGCACACTCAAGAAGGAATCAAAAAGTCTACAAGAGAAATGCATCGATATAGAAGGAAGAAGGAGATGATCAAATATTTGTACACCTTATATATACTGGTCAAATCAGGAAGCTACTAAATGCACAACAACTTCTGTTACAAAGCTATTGAAGGAGGTTCTAGATATGGATATAGACATACCTATTGACAGATCGCACCAAACCTGGCAAATCCAATAAGCCAAGGGGTAACATTTTCCGAGTTTTGAAAAGCTCCACAACTACCAGGACTATGAGGAAATATTTTGCTGTGCAAGGTATACAGGTGGTGCTCTGAATTATGACCAAGCATCCATCACCATCTTTTCCAACTACCCTCCCAGCGTGGCTTGGGCAAGATCTTTTAGTTAAATTAAACACTTACTGAGAGGACCAGCTAGACTTTGCTATGAAGTCACTCACCCAGCAAAATCTTGGATGTCAAGACTGAATGGGTTTTCCCAGATCCATAGTCATAATGTCAATATAAAAGTAATCAAAGCACTACTCCTGAGGACTGAGTGGTTTAGGTTTACCTCCTAATTAATACAAAGAGGTCATTAGATTTAATGTAGACTAATAGGGTCATTAGGACAAACAAAAACCCAAGATTAAATTTGTCTATTTTGATTCTTCCATCCATCCAGTCCTGTTTAATCCATTAGGGTTATAATGATCTCAGTGTCTATCTCTGGGTTTCTAATGGCAAGAGACAGGTTACACCCTGGACCCTTGAAAGCGATACTTGAATACTTGTTTGCTTTGGTATTCCCAAATTTACACTTTTGCCCGGTATCTTACACCTCGTAGCTTCATGTTATTACATCTAAGGGGTTTTTCTGTTGCTCCCGACACAATCACTATTAGATGCAGTTTTAACAATAAAACCGTGGTCACAACAGATAATTGGAAATAGTCATTTCTTTGCTTAGTTGATTTAAAACCTCTAAATATTTTAAAAACGAAATGGGTGAGAGACTTTAATGTGACTTCAGATGACAGAGGAGCTGTGTTACACTGCTCTTGACAGCATATAATAATTTTCCATTTGTGAAAGACTGAGTTATTCATTTTAAATAAGTCTACTGTTTACATTTGTCTAATGTTAAATCTGCTTAAATACAGCTTAATGTTGGTGATCTTTGTGACCACTTTTGCACAGAATCAGGTTAAATATATACTCTGTTACATATATGAAGATGTCAAATGTTGAGTAAGTTTTGGAGATCAATTTATACCTTTTTATTTGTATTTAAAACCAATTACCGGTAAGCCATTTTGTGTAACTATTATCTTTTGGCTTTGCCTCCCCTAAAGTGGAATTCCATCTTCTGGCATAATCATGTTTTATTTGCTGATACTATGTAATAATGACAATTGTGTAGTTTTTGTATTTTCAATCTGTTTTCTTTTTGGTCTATTATATGCAATAAAGTAAAATAAAATAACTGAAAAAAGATTCAGTTGTCTGAAAAGTATAGTATTTTTTATGCCTGCTGACCTGCTGACCTGATCTGCATGTGTCATGATTTAACTAAAGATCTGACCCAAATGCAGAAGACCAAACAGAGAGACCAGGGAAAAGTTATTCTAACAGGTTTATTAGAATAATGAGAAGAGTCCAGTGCTGCTCTGAACACTGTCGAACCGGAACTGGAAAGTTAGGGAAAGCATTGCAGTTAGTTCAGGCTCAGTGGGAAATTAGAATCTTGAAGACTTTAAGAAGAGGAATAGGTTGCAGACTCACATTTCCAGAAAAAGGTGTCCTTCATTGAATCCAGTCTGTGTGGGATGTTCCAGTGATTGTCTTGTTGATGGAGGGTGGACAGGTTTTACCCAGATTGCGGTTGTTCCTTGGTGAACGGAGAAGCTGACTGCCACTTAGATTTCCTGCGGTACTTGAACGGGTTATTGTGGAGATGAATCCTTTGCTCAGAGAGAAGCCCCAGACGATCCTTGGGGTAAAAGGTTGATCCAAACCACAAACTTGAACCCTCAGCTCAGTTTGGTTCTCAGAAGATCCTTCCTGGGGAGTTAAGGTCCCAAACATCCAGTTTGCAGGATGACTTCCTGCCGAGAGGCAAAGACAAAAACAGCAATATTTAAACTCAGGTAAACAAAAAGCTCCATTTGACTTAGCCAAACTCAGCTTGGCTAGAGTACCCAAAGTGGCAAAACAAAACTCAGGTTAGACTCTGTTAAACTAAGCATGGCTAGAGTACCCCAAACTGGTAAACACTCTAGCGTCAAGGTAGTGGCAGTCATCAGCTTTAGAACACTCCACAGGTAATGAGGCAAGGAGCTGCAGGTGTGCAGGTAGGCCCAATGAGGACGGGGCACCACCTGGTGGAGGAAAAAAGGAAACACAAAAACAGACCACACAAACTGGATTCCTGACAGCATGAACTACTGGATCAGTTTGGTTTGACATGGAGGGTAGGTTTGTTTTATTTGATTTTTTTTTTTTTTTTTTTTTGCTTTAATTAATACTTTAATTATTCTTTAATGCCCAATCAGTGTAGGAGCATAATTATTAAGGTGTATCACTATGAGATTCTTCAAAAGACAGTCCTTTGAATGCTAGCCAAACCAAGAAATTTAGGATGGATTTGTTTTAAGGGTTTGTGTGCGGTAAGCAAATGTCACTTAAAGGGCTCATCTTTGCATTTCAGTTGTCACATTTAAAATATTTTTAAAATCCCAGGCAAAGGTAGTTGGGATGTATTATGCTGTGCTACCCTCTGACAGATTTCTTGTCTTTTTGATAATTTTCCCACATTTAAATGTCTCAAATCATGAATTAACTAATCAGACAATGACAACCATAGTACACACATGTTTTTTTTTACATGGCTATCATCATGGGAGCCATTAAAACAAATGGTACTAAAAAAAAAAAGAAACACTGAAATTATCTAGTATTCGCTGGCCTACAACAAATTTGTGATACTATATGACTGTTTTGCTTCTTCAAGACATGGACCATTGGCTTAAAGGGAACCATTGATTATGCTATTTTACCAGAAAACCCTGTAGGAGGATGTCTGGCCCTTAGCTTATAGCCTTCAATTTGAGTGCACATGGGTTATGCAGCATGAGATTAACATAAAGCTTATTAGCAAATTCACATTTAAAAGATCCTGAAAAGAAAAACAAAATGAAAATGTTGTCATCATCCTAAAGTCCACACTTAAATCCACCTAGGTTCTGTCTTTAGTAATGCATGATTTTGCATTTCTAAATCTAAAAAGTTTAAAATGGACAACTGTCACTATGTTCAGTTAGAAATAGTTTTTTTCCCTCAGAAACAGGATAGAAAAAGGTTTGGCACATATGTTTTTACTTGATTTGAATTAAACAACTTTTAAAGAAGTACAGAATATTGTTCTTAGAACTTATTACAGCTTGGGTGTACTTTGTTCATTTCTGCTGTAATTGCAAGTTAATATATTTACATCACATGCAGTCTGTCAAACTAAAGGTTGATATTTAAAACTGTTTTTTTATTTTTTTAAAGAAAATGAAAATTTTAGAAATGTTCTTTTTTACTTAATCTAAGAAGGTTCTGCTGAGCATCAGAGTGCTCACACTGCAGCAGGAGGTGATCCATCAGTTAGTTTGTGCCACAAGCTTTGTCCACATATTTGAATCTTCATTATTTATAAAATATAAAAGTTATATGGCTATGCATTATATATAAATTATAAAATTTTATTTGCTTTCAAAAACTACTCTGATTCATGGAAAAGATGTGAGTGTTCTTTAATGCACCCTTTTATTTTGCAAGATGGGTGAGATGTTTTGGACACCAGAGGGCAGGATTTCACTGCCTGAAGAGTTTTCTCTCCTTTTGTAATCATGCCACATTTAAAGTCTTTGGTCCTGAGCTGCTCCTAAACTGAAATCTGATTTATCTTTACTCAGATGAGGAGATGGAGCACTCTTCTGCAAGTCATTAGTGTGGATGACTCCATGTTTCAATGAAAGCCCTGCCTTACTTTCTAAATGAAACCCCAAATCTTCAGTGGAATGCAAAGTGAGAATGATTAGTAAGATAAATATGACCCCTTCACAACTGGTGAGCTTGTCGAAAGAGAGGTGGATGGTAAAACATGCGGTGGGGGGGGAAAAAAAGCTGGAGGGGTATGCACACTGTCAGGGCCAACCTCAAATCGGTTAGTCTGTTGCGTGCCTGCAGATAATTACCCTGAGCCAACAGAGCAGCTTCTACTGGCTGACAAGGAATGACCTCATCTCTACCTGCAGGAATAACTTCCCTGAGAGGACGTTATCCACTGGAATCCATCTTTAAATATTGTCTATACATAATATACTATTATTTTATTGCAGAACAAAAACATTGCATAAGGGAAAAAAAACATATCCCTTACGCTATAATTTGTTGTAGATGCAACAATATCAAGTGATATGACCTTTCCTTTCTTCAAATTTTTTTTAAAAACAAAATGTATGTAAGGTTTTGCACATGAAAGGTAATGTATCTGCACAATAGGAAAAAAGACTACAAACATTGTAAAATAACACCATAGATATTATCTAAATATCCACAAAATTTGATTTTCTGCCAAAAATCTCAATAGTGAAAAACTCAGAAGAAGAGCTTAATGCTCATAGCAGCTTCACTGTCAATATGTTATAATTGACATAATATGCCGACTCACCTCTGGGTTTTCTACATCTCCTTGTACAAATGAAATGTATATTTACGTTTTAAAAGTCATTCAACAATCTTTAACTTTTGCTGCACATTATTGGAGCACTCCTTGTCATGTTTCCAATTTTTAGGGACCAATCTAAAGTATGACCGCGGATTTTTATGGTTAAATTAAACCCTTTTATTCTATAATCTGTTTAAGTACAGTTATATTAATTACATATACATATATTGTTGTAATACATAATTTGGTTTAGGTTTGACTTAGATCTTTGCCTTTTATGGTATGAGTGAACATGAATTTTTTTTAAATGAAAATTGATGTTTTTAACTCTTCTCATGAAACAATGCATTGGCACTTTATATAGAACAAGTTTTAACATATTTTAACATACATTTTAAAAATTTTTACACACATATTTTATGTATATATATATATATGTGTGTGTGTGTGTGTGTGTGTGTGTGTGTGTATATATTTACATAAACTTTCTTTGTGGACTTCAATGTTTAGGAGAGACATTCATGAAGGATTTATTTATTTATCTATGACTGGTTAATCTTGTAAATGACCATGGCGTGTCAGAGAAAAACTGTGGTAATTACTGCCATGCACATGGGATTTGTGCTGCTCTAAATGAGGCTTTTCATGCAGAGCACAGCAGGCGTCTGTGGTGTACCTGCGTGTGTCCATACGTCGAGACCTCGGCTGTAAACCAAGGCTGCCGTGCAAGCTGAGATTACAAATCAAAGTCCTGCGGGAAACATATATGTCAACAAATTCATCAATATCAGCAGCAGAGGTTTGCCATGGCAAAAAAATTAACAACTGTGCTTTTGTCTCAGCTTAAAAATCAGCAAAGTTCAGGCACATTCAGATTGTGGTTTTAATGGTTTTTCAAATCAATGCATCTCTGATATGTCTGAAAGGCAGCCCGCATCTGGGAACGTCAGTCTAGATGATTTCATAATAAGGCTGGTGAGGAATGTACAATATTCACGCAAGCCCATAAAAGTTTTACAAGAGTAAAAATGTGGCTGCAAGAAAGTTTTAGAATGAGTAGATGAATTTCCTTTAGTGAAGCAAACTGAGCAAACACTTATAATTACTCTCAATTCCAAACCACAGAAGTTGTTTTGAGAGAAGCTGTACACATCTCTAATTCTTATCACATAATAACAGAGATGTGTAGCGGAGAACAACAGTGTTTTGTAAAAGTATTGATACCTCATGTTTTATCAGGATTGTGTTTCACATATTAAAATGAAATCATAAAGAAATATTGAACTTTCTTTTAGAAAAATATTTTCAAAAATCTTCACTGCATTTATGCTCTACTCTTCAGTCATAATAATTGTAGCAAAACATCTAATTTAATCACAGCCTAACTGAAACCTTCGTGTAAAAGCTGTAGAACTTTGGTAACTCTTGAGGAGCTGCAGCTCAGGTGGAATAAGAGAATCTTTTAGATCGACTTTTATCTTTTTCTTTCTCTGCAGATCTGGTCTTTAAAATAGATAGATAGATAGATAGATAGAAAGATAGATAGAAATGTGCAGCACATCTTTTTCTTTGCCTGCCTTTATTAGGCCTATGCCACTGTAAAGCTTTTTCTTTGTGTATTTTTTATGTCATATGTATTGCTCTTGTATAGGACTTTGATTTGGAAAAACGCCTTAACACACCAACCCACTTGTGAAACATTATGGTAGTAGCATCATGTTGGAAGATGGCGGTGGATAAATGCAGGTCAATATATATTTTAGTTCTTTAGATCTGCAACTCTGGTAAAGACATTCTCCTCAAATCTTTCAGCTGTGAATTCAGGAGAAGGGGGTTCTTCTTGGTATTGACAATGGGGCACTAAGTAACTAACATAACAGCTTTAGGGTTCTTGTTTTTTTTTTAAATAAAAAAAACTAATTTTGTTTCTTCTTCTTAAAAATTTAATCCATTGGGTTGGACTATAACCTATAGGATTTATCTAACATTCATTAAGAATCGTAACTGTGATGTGACTAAATACGAAAACATTGAAATAATATGAGATCATCTGTCAGGTATAATAAATACACTAGAGAAACCAAAGTGCTGAAACTAATAAGATCATTAGCTAATGACTACTCTGCCATATTTCTTCAAGAGATAATTTCCACCTAATTTCATTAAATTTAAAATGCATCTGCAGTTTTCTTGCAATTCACAACAGGTTTCAAAGAAGTATGAAATAATCGCAGTTTGTAGTGATATTGGGTGTGTGTGCCTTCTTATATTAAAGTCTGAGACTGTTTCCTGGAGTGTAAAACAAACTTGTAAATCTCAAATGACCTATAAAACTTACAGTTCTGTTCCTGGAAGCTTGCGTGTCAAGAGAAAATATGATTAGTTAAATACAGCAAGCATGTCATTACAGCTATTTTCAATTAGGCTCAAAGATGAACATTAATAAAAAAAAAATAAAAAAAAAATTGCTGGCAAAAATATGACAATCCAAAGCAACTTGAAACTACAGGTTTTTATATTCTCCTGTTCAGTCTTATCATTGGGTCATGGCAGTACCCTAGCTGCGACCTCCTCCTTCTCTCCCAGTTTCAAAATGATTTATGTCTGTGTAACCCCGGTCATGAAATTAATGTGGACCCGGGGCCTTTGTAGCGTCTGGTTTCCCCCACAGGCTGCAGTAAAATCAGTTCGAGGGCCAGGAGGGGGGCAGTGCTTGCGTGACTGCAGAGTGGGGGAGCAAGCGGCTGTAAGCTTGAGCCGAGGGGCACCTGTGAGCTTCCTCCCTCACCTTCATGCATGTTATGATATGGCCCCAACATTTAAAGCTCTCAGGCTGATAGTTTCAAGGGCCCATGTTTAAGTGTCCACATTTAAATTGGGCGGCTGCTGCATTTAGGAGAATCTGTGCTGGTTTTGCCAGTAGAACTAAATTACACTCATGAATTTGAGAGTTAAGAGGAAATTTAACAGTGCCTTCAGGTTATGGACATAATCTGAGGAAACTGTCAAATCACACACCAATTTGTTGTTTTTAAAGGCTGCAAAGCGTTTGACTGTGATGAACTGTCTCGCGTGAGACCTAGAATTTGGTTTTGACCTCTTCTGTTTCACTTCATCAACATCTTTCATCAATTTGGGAGACATTTAGGAGGCTGAAAGTGGAAGGGGTCATGAAAGGGGAGTTGAGACGAAGCATTGGGGAGCTCGGGGTGAAACCTTTAAAATATTCAGACAGAGAATTTGACCTCCAGGTTTTAACCTTTCCCTTCCTGCAGTTTCCTGTCTGTTCTTCGCACGTCATGTGCAACAGTAGGAAGAATCCAACTCTCTTCACTGTCACGAAACAGGGTTCTACTAGTCCTCCTACCACTGCCTCAGCTGCTCCTCATCTGCACCATAAATCACTCACCACCTTGTTAGATGCAAGCCCTGATACATGATGAGGAGGGAATCCAGAGGGACTCTCACACAGTCAGAGCTGCCCATCACATGTCATGATTAACTGTAAAAAAGTACCTTTGTAAAATGGTACTCACAAGTTATTTATGTACTTAAAAGACTATGCATTTTGTAAGATTGCGTTTTGTAGGAAGCATAAGAAACCTAAAAAGTTCTGCTATGTGGAACAGATATTACTATATCTTTCTACACCTACTAACATTTTAGCTATGAATCAAACACCTCTCCATCTTCCATTTAGCTCTTTGGATGACTTCTCCTTGTTCTGACCTGTTTAATACATTTTATTTTACATTCTTAGGCTGACCTTGATGAGGAAATCAGGACATCCTGGAGCACAGACGTTTTTTGGTTGGATTAGCCACTAAACTCTAAATTTCCTTAACTTTCTCCTTAAAGTGAATGTAACTGAAAGATGAACCAGTCT